>NW_027644292.1:0-22924 GCF_032717465.1 Coenobita brevimanus
CATCCTTCTTAGGCACTAGAAAGAGTGGTGCATTCCACTGCTTCCCTTTGGCTGTGCGGTAGACGGTATGCGGGCACATAAACTGGATTTGTACCAGGGCACAACCAATATATGCTTCACCCTATCCGTCCTACAGCTTCTCCTGGAAGTGCTACTACGTCAGAAAATTCTCTAAGGAGGGCTAGGAGTCGTGTTTTATGGTCTACATTATCCGTGACCTTCACGTATTGCTCCAGCTGTTTCCTTAGCCAGATGTACGGGTTCCGACTGAGTCGTTGCTTGAGATGTAACTACAGGAGAGATCACCGGCACGTCGTCGACTTCCTTTATGGGGGCACCATAGCACATCAAGTCGCCTATATAACAACCATCTCTGAGCTTAACTGCGCCACCACTCATATTTGCGATGAAGAGGGGCGTCTTCTGGTCTTGGCCAACGCTAGTCAGAGTCGATTCCAGCGACAATGCCTTATGTTTCACAGTCTCAGTTAAGCATGCTACGTCAGTTCCCACCGACACGTCAGGTACTCGGACAGGAATTTTACAGACAGTTTGACTGGGTAAGTGGTGATTACCACTCACTATAGCCCTGACTTTCTTCCAGTCCATACCCTCCGCTTCGTGTGCATCCGGGGACTCCCTTGACGCTTCACTTGTCGGGGTCACAACTGGTTGGACGGCTCCTGATTGGATGCCAGTTCCAGTTCGTGTTGCTGAGGGATTAAGGCCTACAAACTCTTTCCCGTTAAAGGAAATGGAATGTCTTTTACTCCTCCATGGTCTCAAAGCCTAACAGCCCATCAGCTGGCAGAGGAAAATCCTCAACCACAAACGTAGCACGTAACACAGGAGATCGTTTATCTGCCCTCAATGTCAACGGCACCTGGCTTACAATCTTCATTCTACTCCCTGTCACACCTGTCAACATTACATCAGGTGGTGATAATGTCCAGTTTGTTAGAGGCATTTCACTTTTAAGTTTTTCCAGTGCTTTACTAGAAATTTTGTACATGCCCCTGTATCCACGATCAGGGACACTTGGCCTTTCCCTATGATCCAAAGGAATAGATAATAAGTCCACCTTAGTAATAGTTGCCACACACGCATCGGTGGATTATACTATTTTAATTACTTTTGCGCGCGGCCTTGAACTTCCCCCGAACTAGCTGGGTTCCCTAGTTTCTTCCTCTTTTCAATGACAAAAGGGGCAACAGTCCGTTTCATGAGGACAATGCCCATGTATGACACACCATCTTTTCACCTCTGGCTTAACAGCCTTGGTCCTTTGCTGTGGAGAACTAGTAGCTGTGTCTCTCCAGCCTGAAGTTTGCAAGGCTTTGCTAGCTTCTGCATAGCATATGCCTGCCTTCCCCAAAGCCTGACTTTCAGTACAGTTAGGATGCTGCTGTACTGTATCAGTAGCCAGATTAGGTACAGGTATCTGCCACAAAGGAGGAGGGTTAGTCTGACCTTGCACGCCCATATTGTTAGTCATGCCCCAGGTATTTGGATAAGGGCCCTGGATTTGCATGCCAATATTAGTATTCATGCCCCATTGATTAGGATTCTGGATTTGCATGCCAATATTAGTAGTATTCATGCCCCATTGATTAGGATTCTGGGTTTGCATGCTAATACCATCTGTGTTTATACCCCATGCATTTGAATAAGGAACAGAAAATAAATTCTGTCCAGAACCTTGTGGTGTACTAAAAATATCTGAAGTATACACAGGTATGTGAGTGGTTGTAGTACTATCACTAATGACTGGATTTTGCATATCCTGAGTGACCAAAGGTACTGTTGTAGTCTCAGTTTTCACAGTCTCCTCACTAGGATTACCCTCATTAGCAAGACTAGTGGCCATTTTGGATCTAACTGATTGCTCTGTGACTGTTGAATAAGTATGACCAGAACGCAAATGTAAAACGTTCAAATCCTCATCCTGTCCTTCAGAAATATCCTCATCACCTTGATCCTCAATATGTCCTTCACTCATTTAATATGTCTGAGCACTTTTATTTGATGTATCAACCCACTCATAAAATTCTGAGTCTAGTGGGACTGGCTAATCCCTATTTCCCTTATTCTACGTCCCCACTTCACTGTATCCATCTAACCTTGTCAGCAACATTCCCCTCCCAGTTACAGGAAGATAAACTGACATAAAAAAGGATAGTTATGGTAAGTGACAGAGAATGGAACACATATACAATACACAGAAAGTATATTTATTTCAAGGGAATTCTGAGAAACCTTTATTTCCACTCATCAACTAACTAACGTGTGTTGATTCAAGTGTGTGTGTGTGTGTGGATTAATGCATGGACTCTACCTAGATATGAAAGTCCAGGATGATGTTCCACATTCCACGTTCCACACGCCACCAGACTCCTCGAACCATACGCAACAGCCCGCTCGCCATGGGAGTTAGCAAGCGACTGGTCGTCCTGCACCACGCCAGGCAGATGCCACAACGCACCACACACAATCGTGGCACCTCTCGGCCGCTCTCGGCTTTCCCCCTCTCGGCTCGGTTCGGCCGTCCGCGCCAGTTGCTAGAAGTCGCTAGTTGATCCACTCCTCACCGCACTGGCTTGAACTCTCCTTATCTCGCCTCTCACACACGAGAGCGAGATTCTTGCCAGTTTGCGTTTGAAGATGGAGATATCTCGCACACCACAGGGCGAGATAACTGCCAGTTTGTGCTTAAGATAGGAATCTCGCACTGGCAGAATAATGGGAGGAATTAATATTCACCACTCCAGTTTATCTGCTCCACTTAACTCACTAGTAATTAGTCCACTTACAATAGTAGAGTAAGATTTTCTGTTTCACCTTCAGGAACGAGCGATTGCAAGGGTTACTGGTTCACAGCATAAAGCCCTTTAGCACGTATCGTATCCCAGCACTGAGCACCAATTTAATGTATCGTCGCACTGCTGGCCAAACAATTTAATGTAGCCGTTATGGAGTAGCAGTTGACTACATATTAAGTGTTCTGCTGTATAGTATAACTAGACCACCGTGTTGGATCGACGACACTGTCTGTAGTACACGTCAGCTACTCGCCGTCACTGCCCGACACTCCCCACCAAAGGTCCTCTGCCACGAGAAGGTGGAAGCTGGTCTGTTATTAAGTGGTAGCGTAAGGTGACAGAAATGAGCAGATTAAATCTCTCTTTATTGGGTACAGAATAATATAACTGCGACCCGAGAGATATGTAGGTCAGCGACACCACCTCCCTTTATAACTGTAAAGCGATCTCTCCTGACGCCATGTCGCCCCTTCTTACCGAAAGCCGACTATAGGGAGCGTTGGTGCTGAGGTCAGCTAAAAATTGAGGTGCCGAACATTACATATACTCTGGGCTTATGCAAAAAGTAGAGAGGCATAAAGACAACTCTACTAGTACATGCCTATACACCTCTATAAAATGGGTAGTTAAAGTACATTCACATATACCAACATAAATAAATGGTTCCCCAGGACTTCTATACACTTGACGCACTATTCAAATATCTTTTCACTTCTCCTAACCTTCTTTTTATAGATTGAAACAGGAGTGGCCCTTGTGGTCTGCCATCCACCTTCTTCCTTTACCACAGCTAACAGCGAAATGATATTTGGTTGTTCTATCATTCACACTTCATTACACACTGTTAATTAGTATGACTAAACAGCTTTAAAAATTATTATCTAAAATGTGTGATACTACAACTTCATATGGAAAAAGATGTTGACACCAGAACAACACTATATACAGTATTAACTATATACACTGACTTATTGTTCACTTGTACCTTTATCGTGGGCAATATGTATATATGTCAGCACTGTGTGGAAATCTTTGTCTTCACGATCGTGTGGAAGGATGTTCATTCTTGCTAACGTCATTTGTGTTGGCTTCATTTTTTTTTTTCTGGTTTTCCTTGTAACTTAATTTGTCTGTTTCCACTAGGTAGCTTTCATTAATAAATGTTAACTGTGATAGTGTATTTTTCTTTATTACTTTGTGGATGTAATAATGCCTGTATATACCGAAACACCTATTTTTATGTAGGTATAAATGGTAACACTCGTTGGTAGTAAATAAATGCTAGTAGTAATGCGTGAATGAATATATACCTGTACAGTGTAGAATATTTATTGTTTTTAGGTGCAAGTATTTAATGATTGAATTAAAATGAAGATAACTTGAAGTAGGTATACTCGTATGTATTTAAGTTGTAACTATACAGCACGTTTTATATGTTTTGTGAAAAGAAGGTCTTTTGTCTATCATTGTGTATTGTATAAATGAAAGTAACTATGTAACTCACTAGAAGTTTTTACCTTGGTGGGAATAGGTGTGAGTGGTGGTGAGTGGTGGTGTCACACACGAGTTGATTGACGTGGCGTCGTCTCCAGCAAACACGCATGCTGACGTTGACTTCCCACACTGGTAGCTGTGGTGAGTAAATGAGTAGCGATGAAGTAACTTGAGTGAATATGAGTGAGTAAGATGAGTTGTGAATATGGGCTTGGTATTTCTGCTGTCATCGTTTTGACCTACTCTGCCTCTCCTGAGTCAGCGGTGGAGGTTGGGGAGGAAGATTGGAGAGAGAGGAGGGGTGAGGGTCAGGTTGTTGTAGAGTTGAATCAAATTGCCTCGCTCTTCATTTGTTTGTTTTGTTATTCTTTCCCGATGTGTTCTCAGTCGCTTTTCTTCTTGTGATTTACTCGTTGTGGGATGAAGAATGTCAGATACTGTGAAGGTGCCTGTAGAAGATTATGGAGACGACTCATATAGACTTGTTACGAGGGGTGATTAGAAAGAAATGACAGTGAGTCCATAAACTTTTATGTAGCATGAAGAACTATCAAACTATGACTCACATTTCCTTCAAAGTACTCCTCCAACCTGTATGCCAGCGTTCCATTCTCTTTCTCCACTCTCATGAAGCAAGTCGTGGTACTCTGGAAGACGGTATACTAGAGTTCTATGAATTGACGGTCCGTGCCAAGTCTTGGATGCTATGAAATTGCTTCCCAGCGATGGCAGAGATTTAATTTTTGGAAACAACCAAGAAGTCACAGGGAGCCAGGGTCAGGGGAGTAAAGAGGTGGGTGGGGAAGCAGAGTTATACAGCTTGTTGTTCCAGGTACTGCATAGGTGAGGCTTGAGAGCTACATAGAGTGCAGCATTGTCGATGGTGCAGCAAAAGGCGAGACCAATGGTGAGTTGGTGCAGTGTTGGCCTTGTGTTCCAAGACTTGTGGAAGGACCTGGTCTGCTAGTAGTATTGGGATGTGATAGTGGACTTTTCAGGCATCACATCCACGCATATTGGTCCTTGAGAGGTGAAAAAGATGGTGAAAAGGCGCTTCCGGCATGCCATAAATCCTTCCTTCAAAATCTGAGTCGAGGGTCTTCATCGCCCAACCAATAACCATGTATTTGACTGCTTGTCACGGAGTTGTGAAGAAGGTGAAATCCAACACTCATCTCCAGTAACAACATCTGAGAACCGTTTTGGACCATTTGGTTTTCAAATTCAATAAGCCATGACACGACAAATCCTCACCCGTTCAATGCCCGCACCGCATCAGTCAACAAATGGGAGTATCCATCGATTGCAACACTTCTTCCTCAGGTGTAATTGTTTCCTGCACGATGTCATATGCCACTCCCATAACTGGATATCAAGCTCCAAGGCTAAGAACCTAAGAGTTACTCACGATTGGATCCTCGTCAATGATCGGACCATGCACGGACAGAATTGGTATTTGCTTCGGTCACGGATGTCCGGGGCGTCCAGAATGTTGTTCATCTTTCAATTCAGTTTTTCCTGTTGTAGCACAGCTTCACGAATCCAGCGTGAAACAGTTTCGAGGGGAAGGTAAGTAGTGTCTGGATAAACTTGTAATAATTCCCCTCGAATCTCTGTTGCTTTCTTTTCCCAGTTTCACACCTCGTAAAAATATAGAACTTGGCAGCCTTCTTTCGAGTAATCCATGTTTCTGGCCAGAGAGCAAAAACAAGAGTGAACAATTCACTCACAAACAATATTAAAACAAGAAAAAGTCAGGCATACTGGCGACAAGTTCAAACTCGTAAGAGACAAACGACTCTGCACTCTCCTTGCTCCCCTACCTCCCATCATTCAGAGGTTTTCGTATTATAGCAATGAACTGTCATTGCTACTTTCTGATCACCTCTTCGTACTTGTAATTGTTTATCGTAGATGGTTGTAGTTCATTGGTTCGTCGTAGAAATTGAAAGATTGTTTGTATCAATATTTTGTTAGAATTATTGGCAAGGGCATCGCAGGCGACCTTCTTAACCTCTACATTTCAGCGTGATGTTCTGGAGATGGAGGAGTTGGAGAGAATACTGTCAGGGAGCTAGTTGTGAGTTGTTGGTTGTAAGAGGTATTGTTTGTTTTCTATCTTGATAATGTAGACTCAACTGTACACTCGTAGAACCTCGGTAGGCTTGTAGGCTCATTAGGCTCATATGGGCTTGTAGCTTGTATTTTGTAGAATTCACTGTTAGAACTAAAAGAAGCTAATCTTGGTTAGAGTCTTGCCTGCTTTTGTAGAAATTCACTGTAGATTCGTAGACTTGAGGTTCATACGTTCTTTCTGCCACCATATCTGTAGAAACTTCGTAGCTTCTTGTAGTGTGTTTCTGTAGATCATTGCTATACATATATTAGACTCGTGGACGAGCGGTTGTTATATAGCAACTGAGAAGTTTTGTAAGTAGATAATCTTTCGTTCCCTTTTTGTCATGCAATGACAGGAGAGAGTAAAGATTAGTATGGGACTATTTTTATATGTCTTAGGAAATATGTAACAAAGTCTCACACACGAGTGAAGTATAAGAAGTAGGAGTTCCGCCAGCAACCTCCCTGGTCTCGCTCTCTATCTCTCTCTGCCAACCTTTTGGCTATGATCGCCAGCCATATTCCTTTCTCTCTGTCTCTTGAGTTGCTTTTTACACATTTTCGTTTAGCAGGGGTCGTGTCACGTGGGCTATACTATTGTTGAAATGTCCTACAGATGCCTGTGTGTGTGTATGTGTGTATGTATGGTCACGAGGAGCTGTTTGTGGGCTATTGTGCTGGTGAGAGACATTCTGGGAGAAGGTGCTAACGTCACTTCATTTGGCCCCTAGGTTTGACACTTGACCCTAACGTCTAGACCTTATTATTATGTATGTTTGCTGGGTATTATGTATTAAGATATTTCTTACATAGCCACTGGACAATCCTGCTTCACTCATGTCTTACCCAGCCCTGCCTAATACCACACTGAATCTACCTCTACTTTGTCCCTACCTAGTCTTACCCAATGTTGTCTCATCTCATCCTACCTCACCTCACCCTATCCCATCTCAGTGCCTTTACCCTTCCTCAGCTCATCCTGGGTCACTGATTCTGTCTCACCGCATCCTGCCTAAATATGGCTCAGAATCCCAATGTCTCACTCGGCCTCCCATCTGCTCAGTCTTTGCCCCATTAATCACTGCCACATCTTTGCTTAACTTCTGCCTTGGCTTCACTGCTGCGCTCCTCCCTGCCCTACCCTGCCTCACACTGCCTTGCCCTGTTTCATTCCCAATTCATGCCTTACTTTGGACTCACCCTGTGTTATCCTGCCTCACCCCTCACATATCTCCATGCCTCACCCTATCTTATCCGTCCTCACCCTGCCTCACCCACCCTGCTCCTCACTCTCATGTCTAATCTTGCCTCACTCTGTCTTAACCCTCCCTCAGACTGCTTCACCTTCACTCTTACCCTACCATATCCTTATCCTGCCATGCTCTACTAAACTACTTCTATCCTGCCTTATCCTGCTATGCCTATGCACTCACTATCCAACTCTCCCTCACCCTCAACTTCATCCTGCTCCTATATTTTCTTGCTCACCCTCCCTCACCTAGTTTTCTTCCTCCTTATTCCCATCACACCCTGCGTCACTGCTTCTCCACCACGTCCTCACTTGCTGTTTTCCACTATCTCACACCTACCTCACTGTCTCAACCTATTTCTCCCAGTCTCAGCATGCTTCACTCACTCTTTTTCTCATCCTTTCTCTTTCCACCCTGCCTCACCCTCCACCATGCTTCACTGTCTAACTTCATTTCATTCCTGCCTCACGCTTTCATCATTCTTCACCACCCTGCGTTGCCTTGCCTCACTATATATGCTCACTGTCATCATCCTGCGTTCACTCATCCATATCTCACTCTATTTCACTCTACCTCATCTCTTGCTCTAACCCACCCTGCCCCACCCTACCTCCTACAATTGTCTTGTTCCCCTGTTGGTTTTGTCATCTTTCTCCAATTTGCTTCATCCGCCTCACTGCTTTTTTTTCTATTTTTGCCTCCTTCTACCCAGCAACACCCTACCTCGCCCTTTTCACCCCGTCTTCCTGACCTAATCCTTCCTCACTTCACTCTGTCTCATCTCATCTTATTTCATCCTCACTCCCTGCCTTCATCTCCACCTTACCTTGCTTCTATTCCTGCCTTGTATCACCCTCGCTCACCCTGTCTCAGTCTGTCATAACCCTGGCCTCACCTTAACTCAAAGCCTCCTCCCTTCACCTTTCATCAGCCTTGCCTCCACACTGATTTATAATTCTTTTATCCTTACTGCTTCAGGCTGCCTATCTCAACTTCACCTGCCACACCCTGCCTATGCATGCCTCACCTTGCGCAACTTTACTTCACCCTGTTTCACTCTTTCTCAATATGCTATCTCTGCCTCATCCTACCTATCCCTTCTTTATCCTATTCATCCCTGCCTCACACTTAGCCATGCCTAAACTTCTGCCTCACCCTGCCTTATCCTGCCTACCCCTGCCTTAATTTATTTCCAGTCCTCCTAATCTAGCATTACATTCCTCTGTTCTGCCTATTTTCTTATTTACATTCATTTTCTCTCTCTCTCTCCCCCCTCTCCCTCTCTCTCTCTCTCCCTCTCTCTCTCTCTCTCTCTCTCTCTCTCGTATACCTGTATCTATCTGGCATTTCTCCTCATTCCCTGTCTCACTTCATCTTGCGTTCCACACTCCTGTCTCCATTCCGTCTCACTTTCCCTACGTGTGTCTCACTTCCCTAACTTCTGCCTGCACTCTGTCTCAGTTTCAGGATTTTTACGTCTCATTTTCTTCATTCCTCTGACATTTCTTTCTCTCTTCCGTCACTTACATCTCACTTTATCTCATTTTCTACACTATCTCACTCTATAAGCTTCAAACCGGGGAATCTCAGCAAAGGGATAACCTTCATCCATAAAGTAAATAATATAATGATGATGATGATGATGATGATAATAATTATAATAATAATAATAATAATAATAATAATAATAATAACTGGAAATTTTGAAATTGGTGCAAGCAATATTCAAAAGAACTCCACGTTCCAGATTTAAATATTTTTGCAGTCATTGTAGACCTAATATTATGGGACTTTTGGTATGACTCCAAATGGTTTTTATGGATTTTGACCTGTGACCTTGAGCAAGGTCAAGGTCATTCATACTTTATGCAGATGATGTTCATTCATAACCCACTATATTCCCACCGAGTCTGGTACTAATTTAGCACTTTCAGGCACTGAGGCAGCCATTTCCATTTTCCTCAATATCTCACATTCGTTGGATCTGTGTCAATACCCAGGTGCACTATACCTTATACCCATCTGGCCAGCATGTATGGCAACACTGTTTCTGGCCAAGATTCCTGATTGGCTGGAGGTGTTTGTTCCTGATGCTTCTGTTGTTGCTAATACTTAGTACTCTTTTTATTATCGAGATGTGATATTGAGTTCGTCGATTGCAATGCAATCGTCAAAAGCAATAAGAAATCCGTTACATACTTATCAACAATGGAAATTTTCTATAGGAAGACAGAGATATGAGTCAGCAAGAGTATTATATTGACAGTTCAAGTCAAGGTCAGCATTCGAATAATTCCTTTTAAATCTCCTCACTCCGTAATATAACAGAAGCATTAAGGAAACCTGCTTAATCTAAGCGATGGTATAACACACATTTAAATTTCAAGATCAGTCCGCACCCCTTAAGATCGTGCCACAACTCTGAATAAATTTAAAAATTCTAATGAAAAGACGAATTCTTGCGGGGAAGGAGGTTTGAAAAAATCGCGAAAAAATCAAAGTAGGCTAAAGGAAAACTGCTATTTCATATATCCTCTATTATCTACAGTACGGACTGATCTTAAAATTTAAATGTGTTATACTAACGCTTAGAATTAAGCAGGTTTCACTTAATTTTCTGTTACATTATGGAGTGTCAGAGAGTTAAAAGGAATTGTTCTGAATACTGACCTTGACTTGGACTGGTTATAATACTTTGTTGATTCATATCTCTATCTTTCCTATGAAAATTTCGTTGTTGTTAAGTATATAACGGATTTCTGTATTGCTTTTGACGATTGTATTGTCGACAAACTCAGTATCACATCTCATAATAAAAAGAGTATCAGTGTTAGCAACAACGAAATCGAACAATCACCTCCAGCCAATCAGAATCTCGGCAGGAACAGTGTTGCCATACATGCCTAAAGCCAGATTAATTGGTATGAGGTATAGTATATGCTGATGACTACATACTGGAACATTTTGCAAAGCAATCGGTTCAAAAGTTTTTGCTGAGCAGGAAAAGCAAAATATGAAACGAAATAACATAGAGGGAGCTAGTGCTGGAAAAAAAAAAAAAAAAACTGTGCCAAAAGAAGTCTGCAACCAAGACACGAGTACAATTAGTCCTGAAAATTTCAAGTCTAAATCATCTCCAACGGTCTTGGAATACTCAGCCTCCTAAATCCACCCTCTTCCCCCCTCCAAAAAAAAGTATATATATATATATATATATATATATATATATATAAATATATATATTTTTAACATCTATAAAACTTCACAGAATTTGGAGTTCTTAATAATAAAAATAATCCCACTTGTGAATCTAACATGTTGTCAGATCCAAAAGAGTAACATGTTTCAACACATCATCATGCAAAATTACTTTTTACATACCAACAAAATATCAAATCCAATAATTGTGTATAATAACTGAGAGAATGTAATGCTTGTGACTTTGTAATTACATGCTTGTCTCTCTGTCGGCCTATATAGCTTGTACAGGTATATATCTCCTCCCTTTATATTCGTGTACTTGTCTATCTAAACACATTGTATTTACTTATCAGTCTTTCTTTATCTGCCCATCTATAATTATTTAATTTACCTACTTTCCTGCCAGGTAATATTTTGGACTTATTAAATGTCTGATTAATGATTAACCTTTCCACTACGGGATGTTTATTAATATGAATAAGGTCATGCAAATAGCTTAATAATAAAAACTTTAAGAAAACATCGTATTGAAGAGGTTGGTGAAAGCACTGTAACATCGTCCACTAAAAGAAATTCACTTAATTCACACAATGTGCTTACTCGAGAAAAAAATAAAAAATGAAGAAAGAAACAGAAAAGAAAATGAGAAGAACGAAAAAGAAAGAGACAAGGAAGAGAAAAGAAGAAGGAATAAAAAAGGTAAAAGTAAAAATAAAAGAAAGTTATCATACAGAAGTCGACATCATTGCTATGATCAATTTCGGTAATATTCACATTTTAATACACAAGGGTGAAGTATTATTCTAGGCCATACCTGTGACCCGCACTTTTCACAATACTAAAATTAAACGCGGCGAGACAACACCATCTCTGTACCTCTTGTTATTACACTGTTGGCCTGTTTAATCCTGGCTGTTGAATCCGGGTCCCAGAGATTCGCTTGGCCATAACGAAAACATTGTGTGAATCATTATGTACATTAAGGGAAAAATGGAGCATGAAAACTGAATGACAAACGCTGATCCATCCCGAATATTTGGGAGTGGGGAGGCTTAGGATAGAATATTGCACTACCGGTCCGATGACTGCCGTTCTGTGTACCAGTTTTGCACTTTTTGTTATCCAGGAAAGAGCTGGGTTGGGTTAGGTTTGTTCTCTTGGTATTAGGTTAGGTTAGTTTATTAGTTTGTTTAATCTGTTACGGTTTTGGTTAGGCTTGTTTTCTCAACAGTATCAGGTTAGGGTTTGTTTGTTAGTGAGGTGGAATCTGTTATGTTTGTTTAGGATTAGGTTGTTAGATTAAATTAGGTTAAGGTTAAATTAAGTTAAGTTAGGAATTAGATTAAGTTAATAGGATTAGGTTGGATTAAGTAGAGCAAAAGCAAGTAGTAAGAAAAAAATGGAAAAAATGGAAGAATGATCATCCTGGGAAAATCAGACCTTAGCCACTGGTTTCCCATTCATCCAGCGACCTTGTACTTGGGCATCCCTGACACAGTGTTCGGTAGAGCGACTTGTCAATGTACTGACTCGCCTCAGAACGATAAGTAACGAAACACTGAACAATACACCTTCGATACCCAGTGATGTGTTCTTAGGAGCCGATGCATTTTGCTGAGTATACTCATAAGCGTTTTGTAATTGTTCGACTAAAAATGGAACAATATTACTGTCTTCAGTTGTACAGAATATGGTTCACCTGGTTTACCTGCCCAAGAGATGTGTGTGTGTGTGTGTGTGTGTACAGTGTGTGTGTGTGTGTGTTGACGTGAGATTCCACCATTCTCGGATAAACCATCAATGTCTTAAGTTATGTGTGTATGAGTACGTTTCCCATGACTCATACAGGACTAAATATTTCACAGTCAAACTAAAGTTATTATTAAAGAGAAAAACACCGGAAAACAGAATGATGTGCGAAAATAATAAATTGTTATGGAGATTCTTTTATCACAAAATGTTATCAGGATCCTGTATCAGTAACTCGTTATCGCTTTCCAGTACGAGGAGGCGTTGGCATACGTCACTGACTCCTTCACAGCCAGGCTTGGCTATGCCAAGATATTTTTAATGCGTCCAACTCCAAGCATAAGCTTAACAGCCTGTTCCCTGCAGTGCCCAGCAGGCCTCCAACGTACCTCACATCTCCACATGTCACCATTTCTGCGCTAACTTGCCCACCGTCAGTATTGAAGATACTGGCTGAGAGTTGTCTCATACAGGACTGGTGTATTGGCAATTAGCGGGGATGTTGTTACGACATGTTGGTGCAGGTCTTATGATAAATCAGTAAAGTCTATTTTAACGATATTCAGATCCCTTTAAATAATTCCCAGTCCCAGCCGGTATTCGAATCCGCGTCCACTGGGATAGTAGACCACTTCCCTTCGGCCGTGGACATAAATGAAGGGTAAATGAATGGTAAACGGTGGCTAAATAAAGGTAATTGAAAGGTAAATGAACAGTAACTGGAGCGTAAAAGAAAAAAAAGGCTACAACCTAACCTCTACTTGTTTCGTAAACTCTCCCCAAAAATGCTTGTAATCGTCTAGAAGTAGCAAATAAATAAATAAACAAATAAAAGACCTCAAAGATTCAAGTGGTTAAAAAAAGGCCTAACCCAGAGGATTTAGCCGCGTGGAACAATCAGCCTTGTGGCGTGGAATGCGTGTGAGGCTGACCCGACAGACGCATTTGGCTGGAAGGCCGTGGATGGGCCGGAAGAGGGAGAGAGGAATGGCGATACTGGGTCCTTACCACAGATTACACTCTTGACCTGCTACACCATCACACTTGCAAATGGCCTGACTACAGAATGACTGGGAGGGTTCACAGAATGATGTGGAGTACTACAATCACTGGAAGGGCTACATGAAGATGGTGTGGAGTACTACAATTACTGGAAGGGAACTACAGAATGGTGTGGAGTACTACAATTACTGGAAGGGCTACAGAAATGGGGTGTGGAGTACTACAATTACTGGAAGGGCTACAGAATGGTGTGGAGTACTACAATTACTGGAAGGGCTACAGAATGGTGTGGAGTACTACAATTACTGGAAGGATACAGAATGGTGTGGAGTACTACAAAATTACTGGGAGGGTTACCAGAATGGTGTGGAGTACTACAATTACTGGAAGGGCTACAGAATGATGGAGTAATACAATTACTGGAAGGAGCTACCAGAATGGTGCCCGAGACGGAGGCATTTAGGAAGGCAATCAGGAAGCTGAAATTGGGATGTCAACCCAACGCATGACAAACAGGGGAGTAGAACTGTGCACTACAGAAGAAAGGAATACAAAGAGAATACTACTGTGACTGGTGACAGTGCACTGTGATAACCAGCAGTTAAGAAAATTGCAGATTATTAGGCAACGTTGATAGATAATTCAGCGATTAAGAAAACTACAGATTATATGGTAAACTGATGATAAATGTGACAGGGAAGACTACAGAAAGCATGATAACTGCAAAATAGGCAATGGGTAGATAGTATAAGGATCAAATCTGCAGTTGTGAGGCCGATAGATTGATGGCTGGAGAATGGTGACACTATAGCACATATGGCAGGTGCCGTTAGAACTGCAGAATATTACGTGGAAAAACAAATGACTACAGGATGACAGGTACAAATTGGAAAAACAGTGATGTGTAGACGATAAAATAATATGTAACCGTGAATAAAATGACTACAAGGACAAATATCATAAGAGAGAACGACACACTGAGCAGTTTCCAGCTAGAGAATACTGTAGAATATTGGGAATACGAGATAATACAAAAAATCAATGCCGCACAGTCCAATGCCGCATCGGACTTAAAGAACAAAATCGATAAAAAATCAAAGTAAAAGTAATCACCTTTAATGCGCACAACTGTTTCATGAATGACCTTCAGCAGTTGTGTTCTTTGCCTATACAGCTTCGGCCACTCAGATGTTTTATGTAACAAGATGGTCATCCCCTCTCATTATGTTATCTTGCTTCCATCGATAGTATCTTTTCCCTTTCAAGCAGTAAAGCAACACACTAATACCTACACATATTCGCCACCAAGTCCCGGTATCACTCCTCCTGGGTAAATTAATCTTTCGTCTTCCTTTCTGTTGGGTGCTGTGATGGGAGGGGAGTCTTGCTGTTTTTCTATCATCTTTGTATAAGCGTAAACATTTGTTTTAACTCATATAATATGTTTGTTCAGGTTACAACCTTCCCCTATAACAAACAGCCAATGAAAGGGACGAACAGGGTCTGTTGCTGTTTGTTTTCCTTCGTACTCCTTTGTACTCTACCTGTGTTTTGAGAGAGAGAGAGAGAGAGAGAGAGAGAGAGAGAGAGAGAGAGAGAGAGAGAGAGATTTCATCAAGTAATGTTCTGCCTCCTCGATAAAATCAGTCTTTCCCATCTTCCTTTCTCAATATCTGGCCTGGAGAGAGAGAGAGAGAGAGAGAGAGAGGTAGCAGTCTAATAATTTACTCTTGTTCGTCACCATGTTTGTCCCGCCGTCTGGTCTGTCCTGATCAGCAGCAGCTTCGGCAAATATCACCAACTGCTCCCTCCATTGCAATGCCAGATCCTTCAGTAAACCTGGCTTTTTAGTTCAACCCTTTAATACTACCCTCAGAGAGTTATTGTGTTTATCAATATGATACTGTGTGTGTGTGTGTGTGTGTGTGTGTGTGTGTGTGTGTGTGTGTGTGTGTGTGTGTGTGTGTGTGTGTACTCTCGTCATCCATCCTGGAAATCAATACCCTTTTATTACTCTACCATTTTACTGTAATTTTTCCCTCCCCTACTAATGATCCTTTCGCATGTCAGTTATTTTTTTTTTTTCCAGTTGCTTTTTTTTCCCTCTGTTGTTCTAACTTCCTTCTCCAACTTTTCCTCTCCCGTTCATTCTTTTATACTCCTGTCCTCCTATATCTACCTACCATTTATCTATCCTCGCCTCTCTATCATCTTCAGTTCAGTTGCTTTATCAGTTATTTTTCCCTTCACCTCTTCCACTCATTTCAGTATATTTCCCTTCTCACTCTCCTCATCCTTTTACGTGAAAATCTTCATATTACCACTCTTTGGCCCGTAGTCTCGCAGGGTGAGGAAGCTTACTAACACCTCTTCCTTACCGATTTATTTTTGGATACAACTAGATAATACAGTTATGTACGTCCTACGTCCTATATGGAGAGTATGGTGATATTAGAATGATTCAAGTGACAGAAATGGACGTCAAGGTGTAAAATGTAAAAATAGTCGCTTAGGACGAGGTGTTAATAAGCTTCCCAGCCTCCCGAGAATTCCTCCCTTTGTTTCCTTCACTCAGTTTTCCTCTTAACCCAACTTCAGGGCCTTTTCTCGTCATTTCATTTTCCCTTTTTCATTCTTATTTTTCTTTTCCCATTCCTCCTTCTTAATCTTAACCTCTTCTCTTTCACACTTAGTTTCCAACCCCTTCCTCCTATCTCCAGTCCGTATCGCCAACCCTTCTTCTTTCCCTAACTCCTGTCCACTTTCAGTCTCTTACCCACGTTGAATTAACTCCTGCTCTACTTTAACTCCCATCCACTTTCTAACTCCTATCCACTTTCTTAACTCCCATCCACTTTCTAACTCCCATCCACTTTCTAACTCCAATCCACTTACTAACTCCCATCCACTTTCTAACTCCTATCCACTTACTAACTCCCATCCACTATCTAACTCCCACCCACTACCTAACTCTTATCCATTTGCATAACTCCTATCCACTTTCTATCTCCCATCCACTTTCTAACTCATATCCATTTCATAACTCCTATCCACATTCTAACTCCCATCCACTTTCTAATTCTTATCCATTTCCTAACTGCTATCCACCTCTCTAACTCCCATCCACTTTCTTAACTCCTATCCACTTCCCAACTCCGAGTCTACATCAACGAATATTTTATCACCATTTTCTCCCATATCCATTTACGCAGTAGCGAATTCTTTCTTCATTGTCTTTTTCCACCCCTTGTCATTCAGATCACTTCAACATTCATTTTCACTTGTACTCAGCATCATTCTACTCGCTATTCATATCCTTCATGCGTCCACTCTCATATTGTCCTACGATTCTATAGTCTGCCACTTCTTGCACGCGACTGCATATTGATCTCTCTCTCTCTCTCTCTCTCTCTCTCTCTCTCTCTCTCTTGTCATCATCGTTGTCTGCGTTTTGTCGCGCTGTAGTTTTCAGTCCCTTTGTCACAAGTTGTCTGAACCTAAATTTCATCGCCTGGGGCTGAGAAGGATAACATAAAACTGAAGTATCGCAGGGAATTAGTCAATGGTTCCTCTTTTAATCTTTCACTGCCAGGAAGCGCTTTGCAGTGAATGACATTGTCTGGTGATAACATGAATATAAAAAAGCACTATAATGGCAGTAGGTGAATAATATGTATCAGATGTAGAGGAAATAAAGGAATATATATATATATATATATATATATATATATATATATATATATATATATATATATATATATATATATATATATATATATATATATATATATATATATATAGTTTAATACAGGATGTGCTAGAGTGGATTGCTAGAGGAAGAAGAGATAAGAGAGTAGGCCGAGGGAAACCTGGTTGAGGACCAATGAAAAAAGAAGCAGGAAAGAGTGTTGGTGGGACCTGAAGGAGATGGCAAGAGACAAATATTGTTGGAGAGGAGTTCATTAGAGGCCCTACTTAAATCCCGTGGGGTACCACAGGAAATGATTGATTGATTGATTGATATATATATATATATATATATATATATATATATATATATATATATAAAGGGATTTGTGTTGTTAAAAGGAATGATGATGATTAATAATGTGAGGGGAGAATGATGATGCATAGTAGGTGTGGGGAAGAGAATGATGAATAATAGTGTGGGGGAGAATGATGATGAATAATAGTATGTGGGGGAAAAATGATGATGAATAATAATGTATGCGAGGAGAATGATGGACAATAGTGTGGGGGAGGATGTTGGTAGCTAATAGTGTGGGGGAGAATGATGATAACGGAATAATAGTAAGGGTGCGAGGAGTGATGGTGAATAACAATGTGTATGGGAGAATGATGATGAATAATAGTAAGGGTGCGATAAGAATAGTGATGAATAATAGTGTGGAGGAGTATGAGGATGAATAATGATAAGTGTGGGAGGAGAATGAGGATGAATAATAGTGTGGAAGAGAATGATGAAATGAGATAATGGTGTGCGATGAGAATGATGAATAATAGTGTGGAGGGAGATTGATGATGAATAATGAAATGTGTGGGAGAAGAATGATGATGAATAACAGTGAGGAGGAGCATGATGATGAATAACAGTGAGGAGGAGAATGATGATGAATAACAGTGAGGAGGAGAATGATGATGAATAATGATAAGCATGGAGAGGAGGAATGATGGTAATAATGGTAAGTTTGGGAAAACAATAAATAATAATAATAATATGCAGAATAACAACAACAGCACCAATAATAATAATAATGATAATAATAATAATAATAATAATAATAATAATAATAATAATAATAATAATCTATCTATCTATCTATTGCCAGACGCCTCAATCCCGTTCAGGTAGCCCCACAAACAAATCGCCTCCACGTCGCCCTGTCCCCCGCCATTTCACTGCCCCCCGCTCAACTCACACCTCCCTTTCTCCATATACCTCTCCACTCCATCCCTCCATCTCATCCTCGGCCTCCCCTCCCTCTTCCCCCCTCCACCTCACTCACATATACTCTCTTCGTCAGTACTTTCACCATCCATCCTCTCCACATGGCCAAACCACCTCAAGTGTATTCCTCCTAACGATTCCTATCTGTCATCCTCATCCACACCACAACGCTCCATTATATCCTCATTCGTCAGCCTGTCTCTCCATGTGACTCCACAGGCTCCTCTTAAATAACTCATTTCCACTGCTCTCACTCTTGACTTGTGTCACTTCCAACAACGTCCAAGCTTCTACTTCCATACGTTAGAGTTGGTATCACAATACTGTCATGTAGTAACTTTTTCACTTCCATGCTCACTTTCCTGTAACTTCTTATCACCTGCTTTCAAGGAACCAGCAACCTTACTTCCCTGTTGTACCCTTTCAAGCACTTCACCCTCCAAACCTTCATCCTTACTCATCACACTGCCCAAGTAGCTTAAACGTACTCTCACATTTTCCAGTTCCTCACCATCCAACCTTGCTGTACATTCCACTGACTTCACCTTTCTCAAAGAACCATCACTTTACTCTTCGCCCTACATTTCACCTTTATGATTCCGTTTCTTACTGTACACTCTCCCAAACTCATCCACCAAGCCTTGCAGCTCTCCTCTTCAAATCTTCACTCAACAACACAGTATCATCTGCAAACAACTTGAGTACAGGGAGTTTCCAAACACTACCCTCTCTCACCAGGGCCACTCCAACATCCACTACCCTACCTGTGTACCTCTTTTATTACACTATCCATGTACAGATTGAACAACCATGGAGACATGACACATCCTTGTTTCAATCCAACCTTCTAAGAGAAAAATTCACTCAGTTCACCATCCACACGCACTGCAGCCTTAGCACCATCATACCACATACTCTTCACAGCATTCAACAACTTCCCATCTACTCCATATATTTACTTAATACTTTCCACAATCGCTTGTCTATCCACCTCTGTCACTATGCTTTCTCCAAATCCATGAAAGCCGCATACAACTTCTTTCCCTTCTCTAGAAACTTTTCCACTAAATATCTAAGAATGAATATCTGATCTACACAACCTCTTCCGCTTCCTAAAGCCTTCCCTGTTCTTCTCCAACTAGATTCCCTCTGTTCTTTCTCTAACTCTGTCAATAAGTATCCTACCATACACTTTTCCTATTATTACTAAGAAGACAAATGCCCCTATGATTACCACACTCCTTCTTTTTCCCTTTTCCTTTGTACAAAGGGAATAATATTATACCTGACTTCCAATCTTCTCGGGACTCTACACCTTCCTCCCAGGCCAATCCATTCTACTACTATCTCTCCCCCATGCTTCAACATTTCACCACACACTCCATCATATTCCTGGGGCTTTCTCCAATTTAACTTTCTTCATTGTTTCCACAACTTCATGTCCTATTGATTTCTTCCCTGTCTTCCTCACCTCCCTCCTTCTCCCAGCTTCATTTCCCAGCCACTTATACTCACGTTACTTCCATCCTCTACGTTCAACTTAATTCCTTCAAAGTGTTCTCTCCATCTGCTCACTTTTTCTCGCTTCTCCACTAGTAATCTACCATTTTTATCTTTTTCACTCCCCTGCTAACTTCACTTCCACCCTGTCTTACCTCTTTTCACCTCTCTCCAGAACATTTTCTTACAGTCCATTCACTTTACACATCAAGTTTCCTTCCAAATTCGTCATCCGCTCTCTTCTTACTCTCTCTTACTAATCTCTTTCACCTCTCTCTTATTTTCTACATATAACATCTCTCTTCCGCCTCCTCATACTTCTTCCACGCTCCTATTTCTCATCCATTCATTGAATGCTTTCTTCTTTTGTGCCACAGTCTGTCTCACCTCTTCATTCCACCACGCTGTCTCTTTGCACACCCCTCCTGTCTTCTCTCTTCTTCCTTCCACACACCACATCACATGTGCACATATTTCTTCTGTAAATATCCTGCACACACCTTGCACGTCCCCATCTGCTCCAATTCATATTTGCCCAATCATTCCTCCACTTCTCTCTTTATACTCTGCCTTTTCTCATCCTCTTGTAACCTTTCCACTCCCTTTAGAAATACTCCTTCTTCCCATCCTTCCCTTCTTCTATTTTCTCCATCCTAATTGGATCTCTTGATTCTATTACCACCAAGTAGTGGTCAGAAAGTCCACTCCCCCAACTTCTATAAGCTCTTGGATCCATTACACATTTTCGCATCCTTTCATCCACACTTACATAATCAATCATTGCCTTCCTTTTCATTCCATTCACCACCCACCCTTTCTCATCACTCAAATATGTATACTCAGGGATCATTTTGTGCCTGAAGTGGGTATTGGCTATCACCAACCCCCTCCCAGCACAAATGTCCACTAACGCACTGCCATAATCTCATCTATCTCAGCTTAAGGCACACCCCACTCACCAACTATGTCCATCCACCTTCACATTCCTACTTTACCATTCATATCACCAATCAAAAACACTCTCTCATTTCCTTCCAAACTTTTTCCATGCACACTTCCACATTTGTCCAGAAGTCTTCTCTCCACTCTGCTTGCACGATCTTGCGTTGGCGCATACACACACACAATCGCCCACATTTGTATTCCAACTTTTCAATCTTACCCACACAATCCTTGATCGAACTGATCCATACTCTCTTGGTGCTCTTCTTCCATCTTTACCTCACAACTATACATACTCCTTCTTTTGTCCTCTCATTCCCATCTACTCCTGCACATATACTCCATCCATACTCCTATTCTCTCCATACTCACCTCTCCATTTAGTTTCAGTTCATTCCGCATACTTTATCAACTTTCGTACCCTCAAGCACCTGGACAGACTCTCTCTTTCACCTCATCATTCGCTCCCTTACATTCCAAGTTCCAATTACCAGTGTCCTTTGTCAACGGTCCTTTGGTCGTCATCTTTTACTCAATTCCTTGTCCAAGAGGCTTATTGTTTGTCTTTTGATTTTAAGTTGTTTTCCGGGGAGGGGCACTAACCACTCCGCCAACCACTTTTAGTCGCCTATTTACGACAACCAGGAATACAATAATAATACATAATTATAATAATTTATAATGCTGATAATGATATCAGCAATAATAATAATAATAATAATAATAATAATAATAATGGTAATGACTAGTTGTACCATACCTATTTACGTATTGTCTGTGCCCACAATTGGGAAGCTTCTCCACCATAACCTCATTTATGATATTGGCTTTGTAGGTGAATTTGCAAATGCTGCTTCTGGGTCCACTGCCCCTAAAAACTTCTTATGAACACAACATAGATTTTTGCACAATTATTTGTTGATTAAATATAGTTCTGTAGTGCCAAAATAACAAAGCATATGCAAGTTAGATAAATGAAGTATGGAGTACATATTACATTTTGTCTCAATAAATGCCTGTTTGTAGGCTTACAGTAACTGTAACTACTATCACTTTCGGGTAATGAGTGGGACCTACAGCTATATTTCTGTAAAGTTAAGCAGCTTTACAGCTTTTGTGGTTATCTCTAAAACGTGTTACAAAGAAAACACAGATTTGAATTCGGTATTTTCCACCATGCTAAAATGGCAAAGATTCATCCAAAATTCTCTGCAAACTTTTCTGTCATAGGATTATCAAGCAAAACAAACTGTATCTAAATTGCTGTTTCTAAGATATTTCAGTTTCAAATATGCACTTTTTCACCAAAAAATGAGTATACGAACTTAAAACAATAGGTCAAAATCATTTATATTTGGCATACAAGAACTTTGGGATTACCCTAGGGTACCTTGCTGTATAATATCAAGATCTAGGATAAAAAAGTGCAAAGAAAAAATAATACTGTACACATAAACCAATAAGCTTCCCATATATGAGGCGAAGCTTAGTAATGTGTGGAAGATAATGATGAATAATAATAAGTACGGTGTGGGGGAGAAGGATGAGTTACAGAAGACTTGTGAAAGAGAATTAGATAATCAGGTAAGAAAAGGATGAGGTGAGGAGTAGGCTATATGAGAAAGACTACACGTATTGCCCTGAGCTGTAAAATACTGATAGTGAAGAAGGAAGGAGTGAGAATTGTGTGAAAGTGTGTGTGGTGTGTTGTGAATGTGATGTGTGCAAGAAGATGAAGTTGATATTAGTGTGAGCTGGTGATGTGAAAATGAGTAGCAGTAGCAGGTAGGAAATATGCTGTCGTGAGAGTGAGAATATATGGAAAGTGAGAGAGTGTTGAACGAGGCCTAAGTGATGGTGACTGTGAGTGAATGTGTAAA
>NW_027644293.1:0-4995 GCF_032717465.1 Coenobita brevimanus
GGACTGACAAAACCATCAGACAGGAAATTAGCACATGAACTCTCGAGAGTGTCACCCACGTTACTGCTCAAAAGAGGAGCTCCATCATGAGAATTTAAGTTACCCCTCAAAGCAGGTTCAGTTAACTCAGTTAAAGAATTCTGGGAACTCTCAAGGGTGAACACTAGACCAATTGACTGAATATTTAAAGACTCCTTTTTGTTCACATCACGCTGTCTCCTGAAACATTTCTCTGTAGTATGACCAAGCTTACTACAATAAGTACATTTACTTTTCTGAAATCTAGAGGTGAAGCTGGTATTTACTTCCTGAGAAACATCATCTTTATTCTCTTTCCTGTTACCTGTACTCTGAGTAGAGGCAACGTACTTACTCTCAGCTTTCCCTTTTTCTTTAGAATATCTCTTGTGAGTGAGAACATATTCATCAGCTAAAACTGCAGCATCAGACAAATTATCTATTCTTCTCTCATCAAGATATAGGCTTACATCTTTATAAATACATCTTTTGAAGTCCTCCAGCAAAATCATCTGCTTAAGTTTGTCAAAATCAGAATCCACATTCTTAGAATTTAACCACTGCTCTAACAGATCTTCTTTGATTTTTGCATAATCAACATGGGATTGCTTATCTTGCTTATAAGTTGTCCTAAATTTTACTCTATAGGCTTCAGGAACAAGCTCATAGGCCTTAAGAATCAAGCTCTTAACTACATCATAATTATCAGATTGATCCTGAGGCACAGATGCATAAGTTACTT
This sequence comes from Coenobita brevimanus, assembly GCF_032717465.1. Taxonomy (NCBI): domain Eukaryota; kingdom Metazoa; phylum Arthropoda; class Malacostraca; order Decapoda; family Coenobitidae; genus Coenobita; species Coenobita brevimanus. The sequence goes on from NW_027644293.1 coordinate 761, forward strand.
GAGCTTTAGCGGTGAGAACAGTTTGAAGGAGTACTGGCCAATACTTTTTTGGCCAATTAAAACCTGTAGCTACCCTCTCAAACAACTGAAATTACTTTGTTAAATCAGATTCATTAAAAGGAGGGACAAGTTTAACATTTTTAGCCACATCAAAATCATCAGAGCTAGATGATCCAGTTCCACCTTGTTTCATGCGATACTCATGGTCTGCCTGAATCCTAGCAATTTCAACTTGTGCCTCAGCCTCCTTAGAACGGGCCTGAAATTCAGCCTCCTTAGCACGAGACTCCGCCTCCTTAGCCTGAGCCTCCTGAAGCGCTAGCTGTAACTTAGCTAATTCAATCTGCGTTTGCTCATTTGGAGGAGTTACATTAAACAAGCTTTCATTAATCATGTCAACAATTTGATCTTTAGAATGATGAGAGCGAACAGCAATTCCCAATTGTTGAGCAACAAGCTTAAGTTCATTCTTTGTTCTGTTTTCTACATCACACACTGTTTGCACATTTGACAAAAAATCTTTGGCTTCATCAAGTGTAGTAATAGTAGACATCATGAATAAATAACAGTCACAAAATATCAAGCAATATCCTTATGATAATATCCTGAATATCCTGATAAGAGGTCGACAAATTTATGTGACGGAACAGAGAAAGATAATGTACACTTTAAGTGAGAATACTAAAAATCACTACTGTCCCGTAAAGTTCCAGGTTCAAAACAAAAGAGTTAGGTAAAATTACAAGTTAAAGTTTAATGCTCAAACTAACAACTAAACATTCAGGTCTCATAAGGATAATGTAATGGCAAAAAACAGGTTAAATATAAGGTTAACTGCAATAGCCTCTATTAACACGAAATTAGCAAGTGTAAATTATCTAAGTCAGCCCTGTTAAAATGAGATACCAGATAATACTCAGTGAATGCAAGATATATTATTACAGATACAAAATATTATTAATGATGGCTGACAATAAGAACCTTACATGAATTACAAAAATCTCACTAGGCCCACGAATCAACCTTATGCTACACAGTACAAGAAAAAATGCAACAACACTTATACTCAAATTACACAGCTGCTAGATGGTTGGAGACTTCCTGAGCACTCACAATAATAACAACTGTACAGGGGAGGGCAGAGATGTGAACAAAATGAGGAGTAGATCTAAGTGGCAATAATGCAGAGACTGAGATCATTATATAGGGGCCAGCAGAGCTTGATACAACTTGGAAGAAGGACGCGCAAATGAAGCCATGGGGACAAAGAGTTGATAATCCTGCTCTGAACAACAGAAAGAACGACTTACTCTACTATAACGGTAGAAGGGTGGACTGAGGTAGAACACGCTCGTGATCAAACATGCAGCATGCTGTACGTTAGAATTACACAAAGGATGATGAAATCATAGGCTATGTAACACCTCCCCACAAAGAAAAAGAAATTTACAAAGGAAATTTATTATTTCTCTAAAACAATCTGTCTACAGTCTAGATAAGCAATCTGCAATAACATTTTCTTTCCCCTTGACATGTTGTATGTCTAATGAATACTCCTGAAGAAGTAGACTCCATCTTGTCAATCTCTGATTTTTATCTTTAAACTTACTAAGGAATTTCAGTGGGTTATGATCGGTATAAATGACTATGGGGTCAAAACCAGAACACAAATAAAATGAAAAATGCTGTAAACCCAAAATCAAGGCCAAAAGCTCTTTCTCAATAGTTGAGTAGTTCTTTTGAGGTGGAGTGAACTTCTTACTGTAATAAGATACAGGGTGTTCTATACCCTGATCATCCTCTTGCAGCAAACACAACGAATGGAAGACCTTTATCCCAGTCTTTCTGATGTTCCAAACAGTATTTCTTGAGCATCGATTTGAGTGTTTGATATCTCTCCAACGCTCCTTGGGTCTGGGGATGGTAAGCTGAAGACGTGATCTGGGTGATGGCCAGCTCTTTCAGAGACTGCTTGAAAACATTTGACATGAAATTACTTCCCCGGTCTGACTGTACCTCCTTGGGCAGACCAAACTTTGTGAAGAACCCTAGCATTTCCTTAACCACGTTCTTTGCTGAGATATATCTAAGTGGAATGGCTTCAGGATAACGAGTAGCCATATCAATCAGGGTCAACACATAAGAAAATCCTGAAGAAGTCTTAGGAAGAGGGCCCACAATATCCACCAACACATGGGTGAATGGCGCCTCAAAAGGAGGAATGGGAACTAGAGGTGCAACCTTTTCGGTCTGATTACACTTCCCCACAACTTGACAGGTGTGACAAGACTTACAATACCAGGAAACATCCCTGAAGATACCTGGCCAGTAGAAGTGTTTCAAAATGCGTGCCACAGTCTTCCTCACTCCAAGGTGTCCTGCCAAACTGGAATCATGAGCCACTCTAATGATATCCTGCCTACAAACACGAGGGATGACAACTTGATGTACAACCTCCCATTCACAGTCGGCTGATACTGTTGGGGGTCTCCACTTCCTCATAAGTACTCCTGACTTTATATAATAACAAGTAGAAGCACCAGCTGACTCTTCCTCACTGTAAGCAGAGTTAGCTAGACCTTTCAACTCAGGGTCAGCAACCTGCAACTCAACCAACTCTTGACGAGACAAATTATCAACACTACGGGGTACTGCCTCATCTGGTGAGTGGTCCAAATTAGCAAGAAAAGTGTCAGCTAGGATAACATCATCATCATCATTATCCTCTAAATCACCAGTAACTTTAGACTTAGCCCTAGTGACAGCACATGCAGGGACATTACAATCCTGGGTCGCAGCCACTGGCTCACTAGACAACTGAGGAGCTGGACACACTTGACTTCCACCAATATCATTTCCAAGTAAGAAGTTACACCTGACACTGGGAGTGTCTCAACCAACCCAACCATAACGGAACCATTAACAAAACCAGACTCTAAATTCACTCTGCACAGAGGGACAGAGAAGTAATTATTCCCTACACCTTGTAAGATTACAGTTTCATCAGAGGAATTAACATTAGAGCCTAGAACACTGGTCAGCATAAGGGATTGGCAAGCACCTGTATCACGATATATTTTAACTGATTTCCTGTCGTTACTGTCCAGAGGACTGACAAAACCATCAGACAGGAAATTAGCACATGAACTCTCGAGAGTGTCACCCACGTTACTGCTCAAAAGAGGAGCTCCATCATGAGAATTTAAGTTACCCCTCAAAGCAGGTTCAGTTAACTCGGCTAAAGAATTCTGGGAACTCTCAAGGGTGAACACTAGACCAATTGACTGAATATTTAAAGACTCCTTTTTGTTCACATCACGCTGTCTCCTGAAACATTTCTCCGTAGTATGACCAAGCTTACTACAATAAGTACATTTACTTTTCTGAAATCTAGAGGTGAAGCTGGTATTTACTTCCTGAGAAACATCATCTTTATTCTCTTTCCTGTTACCTGTACTCTGAGTAGAGGCAACGTAATTACTCTCAGCTTTCCCTTTTTCTTTAGAATATCTCTTGTGAGTGAGAACATATTCATCAGCTAAAACTGCAGCATCAGACAAATTATCTATTCTTCTCTCATCAAGATATAGGCTTACATCTTTATAAATACATCTTTTGAAGTCCTCCAGCAAAATCATCTGCTTAAGTTTGTCAAAATCAGAATCCACATTCTTAGAATTTAACCACTGCTCTAACAGATCTTCTTTGATTTTTGCATAATCAACATGGGATTGCTTATCTTTCTTATAAGTTGTCCTAAATTTTACTCTATAGGCTTCAGGAACAAGCTCATAGGCCTTAAGATTCAAGCTCTTAACTACATCATAATTATCAGATTGATCCTGAGGCACAGATGCATAAGTTACTTGAGCTTTAGCGGTGAGAATAGTTTGAAGGAGTACTGGCCAATACTTTTTTGGCCAATTAAAACCTGTAGCTACCCTCTCAAACAACTGAAGTTACTTTGTTAAATCAGATTCATTAAAAGGAGGGACAAGTTTAACATTTTTAGCCACATCAAAATCATCAGAGCTAGATGATCCAGTTCCACCTTGTTTCATGCGATACTCATGGTCTGCCTGAATTCTAGCAATTTCAACTTGTGCCTCAGCCTCCTTAGAACAGGCCTGAAATTCAGCCTCCTTAGCACGAGACTCCGCCTCTTTAGCCTGAGCCTCCTGAAGCGCTAGCTGTAACTTAGCTAATTCAATCTGCGTTTGCTCATTTTGAGGAGT
>NW_027644294.1:0-30969 GCF_032717465.1 Coenobita brevimanus
GATTTCCTGTCGTTACTGTCCAGAGGGACTGACAAAACCATCAGACAGGAAATTAGCACATGAACTCTCGAGAGTGTCACCCACGTTACTGCTCAAAAGAGGAGCTCCATCATGAGAATTTAAGTTACCCCTCAAAGCAGGTTCAGTTAACTCAGCTAAAGAATTCTGGGAACTCTCAAGGGTGAACACTAGACCAATTGACTGAATATTTAAAGACTCCTTGTTCACATCACGCTGTCTCCTGAAACATTTCTCCGTAGTATGACCAAGCTTACTACAATAAGTACATTTACTTTTCTGAAATCTAGAGGTGAAGCTGGTATTTACTTCCTGAGAAACATCATCTTTATTCTCTTTCCTGTTACCTGTACTCTGAGTAGAGGCAACGTACTTACTCTCAGCTTTCCCTTTTTCTTTAGAATATCTCTTGTGAGTGAGAACATATTCATCAGCTAAAACTGCAGCATCAGACAAATTATCTATTCTTCTCTCATCAAGATATAGGCTTACATCTTTATAAATACATCTTTTGAAGTCCTCCAGCAAAATCATCTGCTTAAGTTTGTCAAAATCAGAATCCACATTCTTAGAATTTAACCACTGCTCTAACAGATCTTCTTTGATTTTTGCATAATCAACATGGGATTGCTTATCTTGCTTATAAGTTGTCCTAAATTTTACTCTATAGGCTTCAGGAACAAGCTCATAGGCCTTAAGAATCAAGCTCTTAACTGCATCATAATTATCAGATTGATCCTGAGGCACAGATGCATAAGTTACTTGAGCTTTAGCGGTGAGAACAGTTTGAAGGAGTACTGGCCAATATTTTTTTGGCCAATTAAAACCTGTAGCTACCCTCTCAAACAACTGAAATTACTTTGTTAAATCAGATTCATTAAAAGGAGGGACAAGTTTAACATTTTTAGCCACATCAAAATCATCAGAGCTAAATGATCCAGTTCCACCTTGTTTCATGCGATACTCATGGTCTGCCTGAATCCTAGCAATTTCAAACTTGTGCCTCAGCCTCCTTAGAACGGGACTGAAATTCAGCCTCCTTAGCACGAGATTCCGCCTCCTTAGCCTGAGCCTCCTGAAGCGCTAGCTGTAACTTAGCTAATTCAATCTGCGTTTGCTCATTTGGAGGAGTTACATTAAACAAGCTTTCATTAATCATGTCAACAATTTGATCTTTAGAATGATGAGAGCGAACAGCAATTCCCAATTGTTGAGCAACAAGCTTAAGTTCATTCTTTGTTCTGTTTTCTACATCACACACTGTTTGCACATTTGACAAAAAATCTTTGGCTTCATCAAGTGTAGTAATAGTAGACATCATGAATAAATAACAGTCACAAAATATCAAGCAATATCCTTATGATAATATCCTGAATATCCTGATAAGAAGTCGACAAATTTATGTGACGGAACAGAGAAAGATAATGTACACTTTATGTGAGAATACTAAAAATCACTACTGTCCCGTAAAGTTCCAGGTTCAAAACAAAAGAGTTAGGTAAAATTACAAGTTAAAGTTTAATGCTCAAACTAACAACTAAACATTCAGGTCTCATAAGGATAATGTAATGGCAAAAAACAGGTTAAATATAAGGTTAACTGCAATAGCCTCTATTAACACGAAATTAGCAAGTGTAAATTATCTAAGTCAGCCCTGTTAAAATGAGATACCAGATAATACTCAGTGAATGCAAGATATATTATTACAGATACAAAATATTATTAATCATGGCTGACAATAAGAACCTTACATGAATTACAAAAATCTCACTAGGCCCACGAATCAACCTTATGCTACACAGTACAAGAAAAAATGCAACAACACTTATACTCAAATTACACAGCTGCTAGATGGTTGGAGACTTCCTGAGCACTCACAATAATAACAACTGTACAGGGGAGGGCAGAGATGTGAACAAAATGAGGAGTAGATCTAAGTGGCAATAATGCAGAGACTGAGATCATTATATAGGGGCCAGCAGAGCTTGATACAACTTGGAAGAAGGACGCGCAAATGAAGCCATGGGGACAAAGAGTTGATAATCCTGCTCTGAACAACAGAAAGAACGACTTACTCTACTATAACGGTAGAAGGGTGGACTGAGGTAGAACACGCTCGTGATCAAACATGCAGCATGCTGTACGTTAGAATTACACAAAGGATGATGAAATCATAGGCTATGTAACACCTCCCCACAAAGAAAAAGAAATTTACAAAGGAAATTTCTTATTTCTCTAAAACAATCTGTCTACAGTCTAGATAAGCAATCTGCAATAACATTTTCTTTCCCCTTGACATGTTGTATGTCTAATGAATACTCCTGAAGAAGTAGACTCCATCTTGTCAATCTCTGATTTTTATCTTTAAACTTACTAAGGAATTTCAGTGAGTTATGATCGGTATTAATGACTATGGGGTCAAAACCAGAACACAAATAAAATGAAAAATGCTGTAAACCCAAAATCAAGGCCAAAAGCTCTTTCTCAATAGTTGAGTAGTTCTTTTGAGGTGGAGTGAACTTCTTACTGTAATAAGATACAGGGTGTTCTATACCCTGATCATCCTCTTGCAGCAAACACAACGAATGGAAGACCCTTATCCCAGTCTTTCTGATGTTCCAAACAGTATTTCTTGAGCATCGATTTGAGTGTTTGATATCTCTGCAACGCTCCTTGGGTCTGGGGATGGTAAGCTGAAGACGTGATCTGGGTGATGGCCAGCTCTTTCAGAGACTGCTTGAAAACATTTGACATGAAATTACTTCCCCGGTCTGACTGTACCTCCTTGGGCAGACCAAACTTTGTGAAGAACCCTAGCATTTCCTTAACCACGTTCTTTGCTGAGATATATCTAAGTGGAATGGCTTCAGGATAACGAGTAGCCATATCAATCAGGGTCAACACATAAGAAAATCCTGAAGAAGTCTTAGGAAGAGGGCCCACAATATCCACCAACACACGGGTGAATGGCGCCTCAAAAGGAGGAATGGGAACTAGAGGTGCAACCTTTTCGGTCTGATTACACTTCCCCACAACTTGACAGGTGTGACAAGACTTACAATACCAGGAAACATCCCTGAAGATACCTGGCCAGTAGAAGTGTTTCAAAATGCGTGCCACAGTCTTCCTCAATCCAAGGTGTCCTGCCAAACTGGAATCATGAGCCACTCTAATGATATCCTGCCTACAAACACGAGGGATGACAACTTGATGTACAACCTCCCATTCACAGTCGGCTGATACTGTTGGGGGTCTCCACTTCCTCATAAGTACTCCTGACTTTATATAATAACAAGTAGAAGCACCAGCTGACTCTTCCTCACTGTAAGCAGAGTTAGCTAGACCTTTCAACTCAGGGTCAGCAACCTGCAACTCAACCAACTCTTGACGAGACAAATTATCAACACTACGGGGTACTGCCTCATCTGGTGAGTGGTCCAAATTAGCAAGAAAAGTGTCAGCTAGGATAACATAATCATCATCATTATCCTCTAAATCACCAGTAACTTTAGACTTAGCCATAGTGACAGCACATGCAGGGACATCACAATCCTGGGTCGCAGCCACTGGCTCACTAGACAACTGAGGAGCTGGACACACTTGACTTCCACCAATATCATTTCCAAGTAAGAAGTTACACCTGACACTGGGAGTGTCTCAACCAACCCAACCATAACGGAACCATTAACAAAACCAGACTCTAAATTCACTCTGCACAGAGGGACAGAGAAGTAATTATTCCCTACACCTTGTAAGATTACAGTTTCGTCAGAGGAATTAACATTAGAGCCTAGAACACTGGTCAGCATAAGGGATTGGCAAGCACCTGTATCACGATATATTTTAACTGATTTCCTGTCGTTACTGTCCAGAGGACTGACAAAACCATCAGACAGGAAATTAGCACATGAACTCTCGAGAGTGTCACCCACGTTACTGCTCAAAAGAGGAGCTCCATCATGAGAATTTAAGTTACCCCTCAAAGCAGGTTCAGTTAACTCAGTTAAAGAATTCTGGGAACTCTCAAGGGTAAACACTAGACCAATTGACTGAATATTTAAAGACTCCTTTTTGTTCACATCACTCTGTCTCCTGAAACATTTCTCTGTAGTATGACGAAGCTTACTACAATAAGTACATTTACTTTTCTGAAATCTAGAGGTGAAGCTGGTATTTACTTCCTGAGAAACATCATCTTTATTCTCTTTCCTGTTACCTGTACTCTGAGTAGAGGCAACGTACTTACTCTCAGCTTTCCCTTTTTCTTTAGAATATCTCTTGTGAGTGAGAAGATATTCATCAGCTAAAACTGCAGCATCAGACAAATTATCTATTCTTCTCTCATCAAGATATAGGCTTACATCTTTATAAATACATCTTTTGAAGTCCTCCAGCAAAATCATCTGCTTAAGTTTGTCAAAATCAGAATCCACATTCTTAGAATTTAACCACTGCTCTAACAGATCTTCTTTGATTTTTGCATAATCAACATGGGATTGCTTATCTTGCTTATAAGTTGTCCTAAATTTTACTCTATAGGCTTCAGGAACAAGCTCATAGGCCTTAAGAATCAAGCTCTTAACTACATCATAATTATCAGATTGATCCTGAGGCACAGATGCATAAGTTACTTGAGCTTTAGCGGTGAGAACAGTTTGAAGGAGTACTGGCCAATATTTTTTTGGCCAATTAAAACCTGTAGCTACCCTCTCAAACAACTGAAATTACTTTGTTAAATCAGATTCATTAAAAGGAGGGACAAGTTTAACATTTTTAGCCACATCAAAATCATCAGAGCTAAATGATCCAGTTCCACCTTGTTTCATGCGATACTCATGGTCTGCCTGAATCCTAGCAATTTCAACTTGTGCCTCAGCCTCCTTAGAACGGGCCTGAAATTCAGCCTCCTTAGCACGAGACTCCGCCTCCTTAGCCTGAGCCTCCTGAAGCGCTAGCTGTAACTTAGCTAATTCAATCTGCGTTTGCTCATTTGGAGGAGTTACATTAAACAAGCTTTCATTAATCATGTCAACAATTTGATCTTTAGAATGATGAGAGCGAACAGCAATTCCCAATTGTTGAGCAACAAGCTTAAGTTCATTCTTTGTTCTGTTTTCTACATCACACACTGTTTGCACATTTGACAAAAAAATCTTTGGCTTCATCAAGTGTAGTAATAGTAGACATCATGAATAAATAACAGTCACAAAATATCAAGCAATATCCTTATGATAATATCCTGAATATCCTGATAAGAGGTCGACAAATTTATGTGACGGAACAGAGAAAGATAATGTACACTTTAAGTGAGAATACTAAAAATCACTACTGTCCCGTAAAGTTCCAGGTTCAAAACAAAAGAGTTAGGTAAAATTACAAGTTAAAGTTTAATGCTCAAACTAACAACTAAACATTCAGGTCTCATAAGGATAATGTAATGGCAAAAAACAGGTTAAATATAAGGTTAACTGCAATAGCCTCTATTAACACGAAATTAGCAAGTGTAAATTATCTAAGTCAGCCCTGTTAAAATGAGATACCAGATAATACTCAGTGAATGCAAGATATATTATTACAGATACAAAATATTATTAATGATGGCTGACAATAAGAACCTTACATGAATTACAAAAACCTCACTAGGCCCACGAATCAACCTTATGCTACACAGTACAAGAAAAAATGCAACAACACTTATACTCAAATTACACAGCTGCTAGATGGTTGGAGACTTCCTGAGCACTCACAATAATAACAACTGTACAGGGAGGGCAGAGATGTGAACAAAATGAGGAGTAGATCTAAGTGGCAATAATGCAGAGACTGAGATCATTATATAGGGGCCAGCAGAGCTTGATACAACTTGGAAGAAGGACGCGCAAATGAAGCCATGGGGACAAAGAGTTGATAATCCTGCTCTGAACAACAGAAAGAACGACTTACTCTACTATAACGGTAGAAGGGTGGACTGAGGTAGAACACGCTCGTGATCAAACATGCAGCATGCTGTACGTTAGAATTACACAAAGGATGATGAAATCATAGGCTATGTAACACCTCCCCACAAAGAAAAAGAAATTTACAAAGGAAATTTATTATTTCTCTAAAACAATCTGTCTACAGTCTAGATAAGCAATCTGCAATAACATTTTCTTTCCCCTTGACATGTTGTATGTCTAATGAATACTCCTGAAGAAGTAGACTCCATCTTGTCAATCTCTGATTTTTATCTTTAAACTTACTAAGAAATTTCAGTGAGTTATGATCGGTATTAATGACTATGGGGTCAAAACCAGAACACAAATAAAATGAAATATGCTGTTAACCCAAAATCAAGGCCAAAAGCTCTTTCTCAATAGTTGAGTAGTTCTTTTGAGGTGGAGTGAACTTCTTACTGTAATAAGATACAGGGTGTTCTATACCCTGATCATCCTCTTGCAGCAAACACAACGAATGGAAGACCTTTATCCCAGTCTTTCTGATGTTCCAAACAGTATTTCTTGAGCATCGATTTGAGTGTTTGATATCTCTCCAACGCTCCTTGGGTCTGTGGATGGTAAGCTGAAGACGTGATCTGGGTGATGGCCAGCTCTTTCAGAGACTGCTTGAAAACATTTGACATGAAATTACTTCCCCGGTCTGACTGTACCTCCTTGGGCAGACCAAACTTTGTGAAGAACCCTAGCATTTCCTTAACCACGTTCTTTGCTGAGATATATCTAAGTGGAATGGCTTCAGGATAACGAGTAGCCATATCAATCAGGGTCAACACATAAGAAAATCCTGAAGAAGTCTTAGGAAGAGGGCCCACAATATCCACCAACACACGGGTGAATGGCGCCTCAAAAGGAGGAATGGGAACTAGAGGTGCAACCTTTTCGGTCTGATTACACTTCCCCACAACTTGACAGGTGTGACAAGACTTACAATACCAGGAAACATCCCTGAAGATACCTGGCCAGTAGAAGTGTTTCAAAATGCGTGCCACAGTCTTCCTCACTCCAAGGTGTCCTGCCAAACTGGAATCATGAGCCACTCTAATGATATCCTGCCTACAAACACGAGGGATGACAACTTGATGTACAACCTCCCATTCACAGTCGGCTGATACTGTTGGGGGTCTCCACTTCCTCATAAGTACTCCTGACTTTATATAAGAACAAGTAGAAGCACCAGCTGACTCTTCCTCACTGTAAGCAGAGTTAGCTAGACCTTTCAACTCAGGGTCAGCAACATGCAACTCAACCAACTCTTGACGAGACAATTTATCAACACTACGGGGTACTGCCTCATCTGGTGAGTGGTCCAAATTAGCAAGAAAAGTGTCAGCTAGGATAACATCATCATCATCATTATTCTCTAAATCACCAGTAACTTTAGACTTAGCCCTAGTGACAGCACATGCAGGGACATTACAATCCTGGGTCGCAGCCACTGGCTCACTAGACAACTGAGGAGCTGGACACACTTGACTTCCACCAATATCATTTCCAAGTAAGAAGTTACACCTGACACTGAGAGTGTCTCAACCAACCCAACCATAACGGAACCATTAACAAAACCAGACTCTAAATTCACTCTGCACAGAGGGACAGAGAAGTAATTATTCCCTACACCTTGTAAGATTACAGTTTCATCAGAGGAATTAACATTAGAGCCTAGAACACTGGTCAGCATAAGGGATTGGCAAGCACCTGTATCACGATATATTTTAACTGATTTCCTGTCGTTACTGTCCAGAGGACTGACAAAACCATCAGACAGGAAATTAGCACATGAACTCTCGAGAGTGTCACCCACGTTACTGCTCAAAAGAGGAGCTCCATCATGAGAATTTAAGTTACCCCTCAAAGCAGGTTCAGTTAACTCAGTTAAAGAATTCTGGGAACTCTCAAGGGTGAACACTAGACCAATTGACTGAATATTTAAAGACTCCTTTTGTTCACATCACGCTGTCTCCTGAAACATTTCTCTGTAGTATGACCAAGCTTACTACAATAAGTACATTTACTTTTCTGAAATCTAGAGGTGAAGCTGGTATTTACTTCCTGAGAAACATCATCTTTATTCTCTTTCCTGTTACCTGTACTCTGAGTAGAGGCAACGTACTTACTCTCAGCTTTCCCTTTTTCTTTAGAATATCTCTTGTGAGTGAGAACATATTCATCAGCTAAAACTGCAGCATCAGACAAATTATCTATTCTTCTCTCATCAAGATATAGGCTTACATCTTTATAAATACATCTTTTGAAGTCCTCCAGCAAAATCATCTGCTTAAGTTTGTCAAAATCAGAATCCACATTCTTAGAATTTAACCACTGCTCTAACAGATCTTCTTTGATTTTTGCATAATCAACATGGGATTGCTTATCTTGCTTATAAGTTGTCCTAAATTTTACTCTATAGGCTTCAGGAACAAGCTCATAGGCCTTAAGAATCAAGCTCTTAACTACATCATAATTATCAGATTGATCCTGAGGCACAGATGCATAAGTTACTTGAGCTTTAGCGGTGAGAACAGTTTGAAGGAGTACTGGCCAATACTTTTTTGGCCAATTAAAACCTGTAGCTACCCTCTCAAACAACTGAAATTACTTTGTTAAATCAGATTCATTAAAAGGAGGGACAAGTTTAACATTTTTAGCCACATCAAAATCATCAGAGCTAAATGATCCAGTTCCACCTTGTTTCATGCGATACTCATGGTCTGCCTGAATCCTAGCAATTTCAAACTTGTGCCTCAGCCTCCTTAGAACGGGCCTGAAATTCAGCCTCCTTAGCACGAGACTCCGCCTCCTTAGCCTGAGCCTCCTGAAGCGCTAGCTGTAACTTAGCTAATTCAATCTGCGTTTGCTCATTTGGAGGAGTTACATTAAACAAGCTTTCATTAATCATGTCAACAATTTGATCTTTAGAATGATGAGAGCGAACAGCAATTCCCAATTGTTGAGCAACAAGCTTAAGTTCATTCTTTGTTCTGTTTTCTACATCACACACTGTTTGCACATTTGACAAAAATCTTTGGCTTCATCAAGTGTAGTAATAGTAGACATCATGAATAAATAACAGTCACAAAATATCAAGCAATATCCTTATGATAATATCCTGAATATCCTGATAAGAGGTCGACAAATTTATGTGACGGAACAGAGAAAGATAATGTACACTTTAAGTGAGAATACTAAAAATCACTACTGTCCCGTAAAGTTCCAGGTTCAAAACAAAAGAGTTAGGTAAAATTACAAGTTAAAGTTTAATGCTCAAACTAACAACTAAACATTCAGGTCTCATAAGGATAATGTAATGGCAAAAAACAGGTTAAATATAAGGTTAACTGCAATAGCCTCTATTAACACGAAATTAGCAAGTGTAAATTATCTAAGTCAGCCCTGTTAAAATGAGATACCAGATAATACTCAGTGAATGCAAGATATATTATTACAGATACAAAATATTATTAATGATGGCTGACAATAAGAACCTTACATGAATTACAAAAACCTCACTAGGCCCACGAATCAACCTTATGCTACACAGTACAAGAAAAAATGCAACAACACTTATACTCAAATTACACAGCTGCTAGATGGTTGGAGACTTCCTGAGCACTCACAATAATAACAACTGTACAGGGGAGGGCAGAGATGTGAACAAAATGAGGAGTAGATCTAAGTGGCAATAATGCAGAGACTGAGATCATTATATAGGGGCCAGCAGAGCTTGATACAACTTGGAAGAAGGACGCGCAAATGAAGCCATGGGGACAAAGAGTTGATAATCCTGCTCTGAACAACAGAAAGAACGACTTACTCTACTATAACGGTAGAAGGGTGGACTGAGGTAGAACACGCTCGTGATCAAACATGCAGCATGCTGTACGTTAGAATTACACAAAGGATGATGAAATCATAGGCTATGTAACACCTCCCCACAAAGAAAAAGAAATTTACAAAGGAAATTTATTATTTCTCTAAAACAATCTGTCTACAGTCTAGATAAGCAATCTGCAATAACATTTTCTTTCCCCTTGACATGTTGTATGTCTAATGAATACTCCTGAAGAAGTAGACTCCATCTTGTCAATCTCTGATTTTTATCTTTAAACTTACTAAGGAATTTCAGTGAGTTATGATCGGTATAAATGACTATGGGGTCAAAACCAGAACACAAATAAAATGAAAAATGCTGTAAACCCAAAATCAAGGCCAAAAGCTCTTTCTCAATAGTTGAGTAGTTCTTTTGAGGTGGAGTGAACTTCTTACTGTAATAAGATACAGGGTGTTCTATACCCTGATCATCCTCTTGCAGCAAACACAACGAATGGAAGACCTTTATCCCAGTCTTTCTGATGTTCCAAACAGTATTTCTTGAGCATCGATTTGAGTGTTTGATATCTCTCCAACGCTCCTTGGGTCTGGGGATGGTAAGCTGAAGACGTGATCTGGGTGATGGCCAGCTCTTTCAGAGACTGCTTGAAAACATTTGACATGAAATTACTTCCCCGGTCTGACTGTACCTCCTTGGGCAGACCAAACTTTGTGAAGAACCCTAGCATTTCCTTAACCACGTTCTTTGCTGAGATATATCTAAGTGGAATGGCTTCAGGATAACGAGTAGCCATATCAATCAGGGTCAACACATAAGAAAATCCTGAAGAAGTCTTAGGAAGAGGGCCCACAATATCCACCAACACACGGGTGAATGGCGCCTCAAAAGGAGGAATGGGAACTAGAGGTGCAACCTTTTCGGTCTGATTACACTTCCCCACAACTTGACAGGTGTGACAAGACTTACAATACCAGGAAACATCCCTGAAGATACCTGGCCAGTAGAAGTGTTTCAAAATGCGTGCCACAGTCTTCCTCACTCCAAGGTGTCCTGCCAAACTGGAATCATGAGCCACTCTAATGATATCCTGCCTACAAACACGAGGGATGACAACTTGATGTACAACCTCCCATTCACAGTCGGCTGATACTGTTGGGGGTCTCCACTTCCTCATAAGTACTCCTGACTTTATATAATAACAAGTAGAAGCACCAGCTGACTCTTCCTCACTGTAAGCAGAGTTAGCTAGACCTTTCAACTCAGGGTCAGCAACCTGCAACTCAACCAACTCTTGACGAGACAAATTATCAACACTACGGGGTACTGCCTCATCTGGTGAGTGGTCCAAATTAGCAAGAAAAGTGTCAGCTAGGATAACATCATCATCATCATTATCCTCTAAATCACCAGTAACTTTAGACTTAGCCCTAGTGACAGCACATGCAGGGACATCACAATCCTGGGTCGCAGCCACTGGCTCACTAGACAACTGAGGAGCTGGACACACTTGACTTCCACCAATATCATTTCCAAGTAAGAAGTTACACCTGACACTGGGAGTGTCTCAACCAACCCAACCATAACGGAACCATTAACAAAACCAGACTCTAAATTCACTCTGCACAGAGGGACAGAGAAGTAATTATTCCCTACACCTTGTAAGATTACAGTTTCATCAGAGGAATTAACATTAGAGCCTAGAACACTGGTCAGCATAAGGGATTGGCAAGCACCTGTATCACGATATATTTTAACTGATTTCCTGTCGTTACTGTCCAGAGGACTGACAAAACCATCAGACAGGAAATTAGCACATGAACTCTCGAGAGTGTCACCCACGTTACTGCTCAAAAGAGGAGCTCCATCATGAGAATTTAAGTTACCCCTCAAAGCAGGTTCAGTTAACTCAGTTAAAGAATTCTGGGAACTCTCAAGGGTGAACACTAGACCAATTGACTGAATATTTAAAGACTCCTTTTTGTTCACATCACGCTGTCTCCTGAAACATTTCTCTGTAGTATGACCAAGCTTACTACAATAAGTACATTTACTTTTCTGAAATCTAGAGGTGAAGCTGGTATTTACTTCCTGAGAAACATCATCTTTATTCTCTTTCCTGTTACCTGTACTCTGAGTAGAGGCAACGTACTTACTCTCAGCTTTCCCTTTTTCTTTAGAATATCTCTTGTGAGTGAGAACATATTCATCAGCTAAAACTGCAGCATCAGACAAATTATCTATTCTTCTCTCATCAAGATATAGGCTTACATCTTTATAAATACATCTTTTGAAGTCCTCCAGCAAAATCATCTGCTTAAGTTTGTCAAAATCAGAATCCACATTCTTAGAATTTAACCACTGCTCTAACAGATCTTCTTTGATTTTTGCATAATCAACATGGGATTGCTTATCTTGCTTATAAGTTGTCCTAAATTTTACTCTATAGGCTTCAGGAACAAGCTCATAGGCCTTAAGAATCAAGCTCTTAACTACATCATAATTATCAGATTGATCCTGAGGCACAGATGCATAAGTTACTTGAGCTTTAGCGGTGAGAACAGTTTGAAGGAGTACTGGCCAATACTTTTTTGGCCAATTAAAACCTGTAGCTACCCTCTCAAACAACTGAAATTACTTTGTTAAATCAGATTCATTAAAAGGAGGGACAAGTTTAACATTTTTAGCCACATCAAAATCATCAGAGCTAGATGATCCAGTTCCACCTTGTTTCATGCGATACTCATGGTCTGCCTGAATCCTAGCAATTTCAAACTTGTGCCTCAGCCTCCTTAGAACGGGCCTGAAATTCAGCCTCCTTAGCACGAGACTCCGCCTCCTTAGCCTGAGCCTCCTGAAGCGCTAGCTGTAACTTAGCTAATTCAATCTGCGTTTGCTCATTTGGAGGAGTTACATTAAACAAGCTTTCATTAATCATGTCAACAATTTGATCTTTAGAATGATGAGAGCGAACAGCAATTCCCAATTGTTGAGCAACAAGCTTAAGTTCATTCTTTGTTCTGTTTTCTACATCACACACTGTTTGCACATTTGACAAAAAATCTTTGGCTTCATCAAGTGTAGTAATAGTAGACATCATGAATAAATAACAGTCACAAAATATCAAGCAATATCCTTATGATAATATCCTGAATATCCTGATAAGAGGTCGACAAATTTATGTGACGGAACAGAGAAAGATAATGTACACTTTAAGTGAGAATACTAAAAATCACTACTGTCCCGTAAAGTTCCAGGTTCAAAACAAAAGAGTTAGGTAAAATTACAAGTTAAAGTTTAATGCTCAAACTAACAACTAAACATTCAGGTCTCATAAGGATAATGTAATGGCAAAAAACAGGTTAAATATAAGGTTAACTGCAATAGCCTCTATTAACACGAAATTAGCAAGTGTAAATTATCTAAGTCAGCCCTGTTAAAATGAGATACCAGATAATACTCAGTGAATGCAAGATATATTATTACAGATACAAAATATTATTAATGATGGCTGACAATAAGAACCTTACATGAATTACAAAAACCTCACTAGGCCCACGAATCAACCTTATGCTACACAGTACAAGAAAAAATGCAACAACACTTATACTCAAATTACACAGCTGCTAGATGGTTGGAGACTTCCTGAGCACTCACAATAATAACAACTGTACAGGGGAGGGCAGAGATGTGAACAAAATGAGGAGTAGATCTAAGTGGCAATAATGCAGAGACTGAGATCATTATATAGGGGCCAGCAGAGCTTGATACAACTTGGAAGAAGGACGCGCAAATGAAGCCATGGGGACAAAGAGTTGATAATCCTGCTCTGAACAACAGAAAGAACGACTTACTCTACTATAACGGTAGAAGGGTGGACTGAGGTAGAACACGCTCGTGATCAAACATGCAGCATGCTGTACGTTAGAATTACACAAAGGATGATGAAATCATAGGCTATGTAACACCTCCCCACAAAGAAAAAGAAATTTACAAAGGAAATTTATTATTTCTCTAAAACAATCTGTCTACAGTCTAGATAAGCAATCTGCAATAACATTTTCTTTCCCCTTGACATGTTGTATGTCTAATGAATACTCCTGAAGAAGTAGACTCCATCTTGTCAATCTCTGATTTTTATCTTTAAACTTACTAAGGAATTTCAGTGAGTTATGATCGGTATTAATGACTATGGGGTCAAAACCAGAACACAAATAAAATGAAAAATGCTGTAAACCCAAAATCAAGGCCAAAAGCTCTTTCTCAATAGTTGAGTAGTTCTTTTGAGGTGGAGTGAACTTCTTACTGTAATAAGATACAGGGTGTTCTATACCCTGATCATCCTCTTGCAGCAAACACAACGAATGGAAGACCTTTATCCCAGTCTTTCTGATGTTCCAAACAGTATTTCTTGAGCATCGATTTGAGTGTTTGATATCTCTCCAACGCTCCTTGGGTCTGGGGATGGTAAGCTGAAGACGTGATCTGGGTGATGGCCAGCTCTTTCAGAGACTGCTTGAAAACATTTGACATGAAATTACTTCCCCGGTCTGACTGTACCTCCTTGGGCAGACCAAACTTTGTGAAGAACCCTAGCATTTCCTTAACCACGTTCTTTGCTGAGATATATCTAAGTGGAATGGCTTCAGGATAACGAGTAGCCATATCAATCAGGGTCAACACATAAGAAAATCCTGAAGAAGTCTTAGGAAGAGGGCCCACAATATCCACCAACACACGGGTGAATGGCGCCTCAAAAGGAGGAATGGGAACTAGAGGTGCAACCTTTTCGGTCTGATTACACTTCCCCACAACTTGACAGGTGTGACAAGACTTACAATACCAGGAAACATCCCTGAAGATACCTGGCCAGTAGAAGTGTTTCAAAATGCGTGCCACAGTCTTCCTCACTCCAAGGTGTCCTGCCAAACTGGAATCATGAGCCACTCTAATGATATCCTGCCTACAAACACGAGGGATGACAACTTGATGTACAACCTCCCATTCACAGTCGGCTGATACTGTTGGGGGTCTCCACTTCCTCATAAGTACTCCTGACTTTATATAATAACAAGTAGAAGCACCAGCTGACTCTTCCTCACTGTAAGCAGAGTTAGCTAGACCTTTCAACTCAGGGTCAGCAACCTGCAACTCAACCAACTCTTGACGAGACAAATTATCAACACTACGGGGTACTGCCTCATCTGGTGAGTGGTCCAAATTAGCAAGAAAAGTGTCAGCTAGGATAACATCATCATCATCATTATCCTCTAAATCACCAGTAACTTTAGACTTAGCCCTAGTGACAGCACATGCAGGGACATCACAATCCTGGGTCGCAGCCACTGGCTCACTAGACAACTGAGGAGCTGGACACACTTGACTTCCACCAATATCATTTCCAAGTAAGAAGTTACACCTGACACTGGGAGTGTCTCAACCAACCCAACCATAACGGAACCATTAACAAAACCAGACTCTAAATTCACTCTGCACAGAGGGACAGAGAAGTAATTATTCCCTACACCTTGTAAGATTACAGTTTCGTCAGAGGAATTAACATTAGAGCCTAGAACACTGGTCAGCATAAGGGATTGGCAAGCACCTGTATCACGATATATTTTAACTGATTTCCTGTCGTTACTGTCCAGAGGACTGACAAAACCATCAGACAGGAAATTAGCACATGAACTCTCGAGAGTGTCACCCACGTTACTGCTCAAAAGAGGAGCTCCATCATGAGAATTTAAGTTACCCCTCAAAGCAGGTTCAGTTAACTCAGTTAAAGAATTCTGGGAACTCTCAAGGGTGAACACTAGACCAATTGACTGAATATTTAAAGACTCCTTTTTGTTCACATCACGCTGTCTCCTGAAACATTTCTCTGTAGTATGACCAAGCTTACTACAATAAGTACATTTACTTTTCTGAAATCTAGAGGTGAAGCTGGTATTTACTTCCTGAGAAACATCATCTTTATTCTCTTTCCTGTTACCTGTACTCTGAGTAGAGGCAACGTACTTACTCTCAGCTTTCCCTTTTTCTTTAGAATATCTCTTGTGAGTGAGAACATATTCATCAGCTAAAACTGCAGCATCAGACAAATTATCTATTCTTCTCTCATCAAGATATAGGCTTACATCTTTATAAATACATCTTTTGAAGTCCTCCAGCAAAATCATCTGCTTAAGTTTGTCAAAATCAGAATCCACATTCTTAGAATTTAACCACTGCTCTAACAGATCTTCTTTGATTTTTGCATAATCAACATGGGATTGCTTATCTTGCTTATAAGTTGTCCTAAATTTTACTCTATAGGCTTCAGGAACAAGCTCATAGGCCTTAAGAATCAAGCTCTTAACTACATCATAATTATCAGATTGATCCTGAGGCACAGATGCATAAGTTACTTGAGCTTTAGCGGTGAGAACAGTTTGAAGGAGTACTGGCCAATACTTTTTTGGCCAATTAAAACCTGTAGCTACCCTCTCAAACAACTGAAATTACTTTGTTAAATCAGATTCATTAAAAGGAGGGACAAGTTTAACATTTTTAGCCACATCAAAATCATCAGAGCTAAATGATGATCCAGTTCCACCTTGTTTCATGCGATACTCATGGTCTGCCTGAATCCTAGCAATTTCAACTTGTGCCTCAGCCTCCTTAGAACGGGCCTGAAATTCAGCCTCCTTAGCACGAGACTCCGCCTCCTTAGCCTGAGCCTCCTGAAGCGCTAGCTGTAACTTAGCTAATTCAATCTGCGTTTGCTCATTTGGAGGAGTTACATTAAACAAGCTTTCATTAATCATGTCAACAATTTGATCTTTAGAATGATGAGAGCGAACAGCAATTCCCAATTGTTGAGCAACAAGCTTAAGTTCATTCTTTGTTCTGTTTTCTACATCACACACTGTTTGCACATTTGACAAAAAATCTTTGGCTTCATCAAGTGTAGTAATAGTAGACATCATGAATAAATAACAGTCACAAAATATCAAGCAATATCCTTATGATAATATCCTGAATATCCTGATAAGAGGTCGACAAATTTATGTGACGGAACAGAGAAAGATAATGTACACTTTAAGTGAGAATACTAAAAATCACTACTGTCCCGTAAAGTTCCAGGTTCAAAACAAAAGAGTTAGGTAAAATTACAAGTTAAAGTTTAATGCTCAAACTAACAACTAAACATTCAGGTCTCATAAGGATAATGTAATGGCAAAAAACAGGTTAAATATAAGGTTAACTGCAATAGCCTCTATTAACACGAAATTAGCAAGTGTAAATTATCTAAGTCAGCCCTGTTAAAATGAGATACCAGATAATACTCAGTGAATGCAAGATATATTATTACAGATACAAAATATTATTAATGATGGCTGACAATAAGAACCTTACATGAATTACAAAAACCTCACTAGGCCCACGAATCAACCTTATGCTACACAGTACAAGAAAAAATGCAACAACACTTATACTCAAATTACACAGCTGCTAGATGGTTGGAGACTTCCTGAGCACTCACAATAATAACAACTGTACAGGGGAGGGCAGAGATGTGAACAAAATGAGGAGTAGATCTAAGTGGCAATAATGCAGAGACTGAGATCATTATATAGGGGCCAGCAGAGCTTGATACAACTTGGAAGAAGGACGCGCAAATGAAGCCATGGGGACAAAGAGTTGATAATCCTGCTCTGAACAACAGAAAGAACGACTTACTCTACTATAACGGTAGAAGGGTGGACTGAGGTAGAACACGCTCGTGATCAAACATGCAGCATGCTGTACGTTAGAATTACACAAAGGATGATGAAATCATAGGCTATGTAACACCTCCCCACAAAGAAAAAGAAATTTACAAAGGAAATTTATTATTTCTCTAAAACAATCTGTCTACAGTCTAGATAAGCAATCTGCAATAACATTTTCTTTCCCCTTGACATGTTGTATGTCTAATGAATACTCCTGAAGAAGTAGACTCCATCTTGTCAATCTCTGATTTTTATCTTTAAACTTACTAAGGAATTTCAGTGAGTTATGATCGGTATTAATGACTATGGGGTCAAAACCAGAACACAAATAAAATGAAAAATGCTGTAAACCCAAAATCAAGGCCAAAAGCTCTTTCTCAATAGTTGAGTAGTTCTTTTGAGGTGGAGTGAACTTCTTACTGTAATAAGATACAGGGTGTTCTATACCCTGATCATCCTCTTGCAGCAAACACAACGAATGGAAGACCTTTATCCCAGTCTTTCTGATGTTCCAAACAGTATTTCTTGAGCATCGATTTGAGTGTTTGATATCTCTCCAACGCTCCTTGGGTCTGGGGATGGTAAGCTGAAGACGTGATCTGGGTGATGGCCAGCTCTTTCAGAGACTGCTTGAAAACATTTGACATGAAATTACTTCCCCGGTCTGACTGTACCTCCTTGGGCAGACCAAACTTTGTGAAGAACCCTAGCATTTCCTTAACCACGTTCTTTGCTGAGATATATCTAAGTGGAATGGCTTCAGGATAACGAGTAGCCATATCAATCAGGGTCAACACATAAGAAAATCCTGAAGAAGTCTTAGGAAGAGGGCCCACAATATCCACCAACACACGGGTGAATGGCGCCTCAAAAGGAGGAATGGGAACTAGAGGTGCAACCTTTTCGGTCTGATTACACTTCCCCACAACTTGACAGGTGTGACAAGACTTACAATACCAGGAAACATCCCTGAAGATACCTGGCCAGTAGAAGTGTTTCAAAATGCGTGCCACAGTCTTCCTCACTCCAAGGTGTCCTGCCAAACTGGAATCATGAGCCACTCTAATGATATCCTGCCTACAAACACGAGGGATGACAACTTGATGTACAACCTCCCATTCACAGTCGGCTGATACTGTTGGGGGTCTCCACTTCCTCATAAGTACTCCTGACTTTATATAATAACAAGTAGAAGCACCAGCTGACTCTTCCTCACTGTAAGCAGAGTTAGCTAGACCTTTCAACTCAGGGTCAGCAACCTGCAACTCAACCAACTCTTGACGAGACAAATTATCAACACTACGGGGTACTGCCTCATCTGGTGAGTGGTCCAAATTAGCAAGAAAAGTGTCAGCTAGGATAACATCATCATCATCATTATCCTCTAAATCACCAGTAACTTTAGACTTAGCCATAGTGACAGCACATGCAGGGACATCACAATCCTGGGTCGCAGCCACTGGCTCACTAGACAACTGAGGAGCTGGACACACTTGACTTCCACCAATATCATTTCCAAGTAAGAAGTTACACCTGACACTGGGAGTGTCTCAACCAACCCAACCATAACGGAACCATTAACAAAACCAGACTCTAAATTCACTCTGCACAGAGGGACAGAGAAGTAATTATTCCCTACACCTTGTAAGATTACAGTTTCGTCAGAGGAATTAACATTAGAGCCTAGAACACTGGTCAGCATAAGGGATTGGCAAGCACCTGTATCACGATATATTTTAACTGATTTCCTGTCGTTACTGTCCAGAGGACTGACAAAACCATCAGACAGGAAATTAGCACATGAACTCTCGAGAGTGTCACCCACGTTACTGCTCAAAAGAGGAGCTCCATCATGAGAATTTAAGTTACCCCTCAAAGCAGGTTCAGTTAACTCAGTTAAAGAATTCTGGGAACTCTCAAGGGTGAACACTAGACCAATTGACTGAATATTTAAAGACTCCTTTTTGTTCACATCACGCTGTCTCCTGAAACATTTCTCTGTAGTATGACCAAGCTTACTACAATAAGTACATTTACTTTTCTGAAATCTAGAGGTGAAGCTGGTATTTACTTCCTGAGAAACATCATCTTTATTCTCTTTCCTGTTACCTGTACTCTGAGTAGAGGCAACGTACTTACTCTCAGCTTTCCCTTTTTCTTTAGAATATCTCTTGTGAGTGAGAACATATTCATCAGCTAAAACTGCAGCATCAGACAAATTATCTATTCTTCTCTCATCAAGATATAGGCTTACATCTTTATAAATACATCTTTTGAAGTCCTCCAGCAAAATCATCTGCTTAAGTTTGTCAAAATCAGAATCCACATTCTTAGAATTTAACCACTGCTCTAACAGATCTTCTTTGATTTTTGCATAATCAACATGGGATTGCTTATCTTGCTTATAAGTTGTCCTAAATTTTACTCTATAGGCTTCAGGAACAAGCTCATAGGCCTTAAGAATCAAGCTCTTAACTACATCATAATTATCAGATTGATCCTGAGGCACAGATGCATAAGTTACTTGAGCTTTAGCGGTGAGAACAGTTTGAAGGAGTACTGGCCAATACTTTTTTGGCCAATTAAAACCTGTAGCTACCCTCTCAAACAACTGAAATTACTTTGTTAAATCAGATTCATTAAAAGGAGGGACAAGTTTAACATTTTTAGCCACATCAAAATCATCAGAGCTAGATGATCCAGTTCCACCTTGTTTCATGCGATACTCATGGTCTGCCTGAATCCTAGCAATTTCAACTTGTGCCTCAGCCTCCTTAGAACGGGCCTGAAATTCAGCCTCCTTAGCACGAGACTCCGCCTCCTTAGCCTGAGCCTCCTGAAGCGCTAGCTGTAACTTAGCTAATTCAATCTGCGTTTGCTCATTTGGAGGAGTTACATTAAACAAGCTTTCATTAATCATGTCAACAATTTGATCTTTAGAATGATGAGAGCGAACAGCAATTCCCAATTGTTGAGCAACAAGCTTAAGTTCATTCTTTGTTCTGTTTTCTACATCACACACTGTTTGCACATTTGACAAAAAATCTTTGGCTTCATCAAGTGTAGTAATAGTAGACATCATGAATAAATAACAGTCACAAAATATCAAGCAATATCCTTATGATAATATCCTGAATATCCTGATAAGAGGTCGACAAATTTATGTGACGGAACAGAGAAAGATAATGTACACTTTAAGTGAGAATACTAAAAATCACTACTGTCCCGTAAAGTTCCAGGTTCAAAACAAAAGAGTTAGGTAAAATTACAAGTTAAAGTTTAATGCTCAAACTAACAACTAAACATTCAGGTCTCATAAGGATAATGTAATGGCAAAAACAGGTTAAATATAAGGTTAACTGCAATAGCCTCTATTAACACGAAATTAGCAAGTGTAAATTATCTAAGTCAGCCCTGTTAAAATGAGATACCAGATAATACTCAGTGAATGCAAGATATATTATTACAGATACAAAATATTATTAATGATGGCTGACAATAAGAACCTTACATGAATTACAAAAACCTCACTAGGCCCACGAATCAACCTTATGCTACACAGTACAAGAAAAAATGCAACAACACTTATACTCAAATTACACAGCTGCTAGATGGTTGGAGACTTCCTGAGCACTCACAATAATAACAACTGTACAGGGGAGGGCAGAGATGTGAACAAAATGAGGAGTAGATCTAAGTGGCAATAATGCAGAGACTGAGATCATTATATAGGGGCCAGCAGAGCTTGATACAACTTGGAAGAAGGACGCGCAAATGAAGCCATGGGGACAAAGAGTTGATAATCCTGCTCTGAACAACAGAAAGAACGACTTACTCTACTATAACGGTAGAAGGGTGGACTGAGGTAGAACACGCTCGTGATCAAACATGCAGCATGCTGTACGTTAGAATTACACAAAGGATGATGAAATCATAGGCTATGTAACACCTCCCCACAAAGAAAAAGAAATTTACAAAGGAAATTTATTATTTCTCTAAAACAATCTGTCTACAGTCTAGATAAGCAATCTGCAATAACATTTTCTTTCCCCTTGACATGTTGTATGTCTAATGAATACTCCTGAAGAAGTAGACTCCATCTTGTCAATCTCTGATTTTTATCTTTAAACTTACTAAGGAATTTCAGTGAGTTATGATCGGTATTAATGACTATGGGGTCAAAACCAGAACACAAATAAAATGAAAAATGCTGTAAACCCAAAATCAAGGCCAAAAGCTCTTTCTCAATAGTTGAGTAGTTCTTTTGAGGTGGAGTGAACTTCTTACTGTAATAAGATACAGGGTGTTCTATACCCTGATCATCCTCTTGCAGCAAACACAACGAATGGAAGACCTTTATCCCAGTCTTTCTGATGTTCCAAACAGTATTTCTTGAGCATCGATTTGAGTGTTTGATATCTCTCCAACGCTCCTTGGGTCTGGGGATGGTAAGCTGAAGACGTGATCTGGGTGATGGCCAGCTCTTTCAGAGACTGCTTGAAAACATTTGACATGAAATTACTTCGCCGGTCTGACTGTACCTCCTTGGGCAGACCAAACTTTGTGAAGAACCCTAGCATTTCCTTAACCACGTTCTTTGCTGAGATATATCTAAGTGGAATGGCTTCAGGATAACGAGTAGCCATATCAATCAGGGTCAACACATAAGAAAATCCTGAAGAAGTCTTAGGAAGAGGGCCCACAATATCCACCAACACACGGGTGAATGGCGCCTCAAAAGGAGGAATGGGAACTAGAGGTGCAACCTTTTCGGTCTGATTACACTTCCCCACAACTTGACAGGTGTGACAAGACTTACAATACCAGGAAACATCCCTGAAGATACCTGGCCAGTAGAAGTGTTTCAAAATGCGTGCCACAGTCTTCCTCACTCCAAGGTGTCCTGCCAAACTGGAATCATGAGCCACTCTAATGATATCCTGCCTACAAACACGAGGGATGACAACTTGATGTACAACCTCCCATTCACAGTCGGCTGATACTGTTGGGGGTCTCCACTTCCTCATAAGTACTCCTGACTTTATATAATAACAAGTAGAAGCACCAGCTGACTCTTCCTCACTGTAAGCAGAGTTAGCTAGACCTTTCAACTCAGGGTCAGCAACCTGCAACTCAACCAACTCTTGACGAGACAAATTATCAACACTACGGGGTACTGCCTCATCTGGTGAGTGGTCCAAATTAGCAAGAAAAGTGTCAGCTAGGATAACATCATCATCATCATTATCCTCTAAATCACCAGTAACTTTAGACTTAGCCATAGTGACAGCACATGCAGGGACATCACAATCCTGGGTCGCAGCCACTGGCTCACTAGACAACTGAGGAGCTGGACACACTTGACTTCCACCAATATCATTTCCAAGTAAGAAGTTACACCTGACACTGGGAGTGTCTCAACCAACCCAACCATAACGGAACCATTAACAAAACCAGACTCTAAATTCACTCTGCACAGAGGGACAGAGAAGTAATTATTCCCTACACCTTGTAAGATTACAGTTTCATCAGAGGAATTAACATTAGAGCCTAGAACACTGGTCAGCATAAGGGATTGGCAAGCACCTGTATCACGATATATTTTAACTGATTTCCTGTCGTTACTGTCCAGAGGACTGACAAAACCATCAGACAGGAAATTAGCACATGAACTCTCGAGAGTGTCACCCACGTTACTGCTCAAAAGAGGAGCTCCATCATGAGAATTTAAGTTACCCCTCAAAGCAGGTTCAGTTAACTCAGTTAAAGAATTCTGGGAACTCTCAAGGGTGAACACTAGACCAATTGACTGAATATTTAAAGACTCCTTTTTGTTCACATCACGCTGTCTCCTGAAACATTTCTCTGTAGTATGACCAAGCTTACTACAATAAGTACATTTACTTTTCTGAAATCTAGAGGTGAAGCTGGTATTTACTTCCTGAGAAACATCATCTTTATTCTCTTTCCTGTTACCTGTACTCTGAGTAGAGGCAACGTACTTACTCTCAGCTTTCCCTTTTTCTTTAGAATATCTCTTGTGAGTGAGAACATATTCATCAGCTAAAACTGCAGCATCAGACAAATTATCTATTCTTCTCTCATCAAGATATAGGCTTACATCTTTATAAATACATCTTTTGAAGTCCTCCAGCAAAATCATCTGCTTAAGTTTGTCAAAATCAGAATCCACATTCTTAGAATTTAACCACTGCTCTAACAGATCTTCTTTGATTTTTGCATAATCAACATGGGATTGCTTATCTTGCTTATAAGTTGTCCTAAATTTTACTCTATAGGCTTCAGGAACAAGCTCATAGGCCTTAAGAATCAAGCTCTTAACTACATCATAATTATCAGATTGATCCTGAGGCACAGATGCATAAGTTACTTGAGCTTTAGCGGTGAGAACAGTTTGAAGGAGTACTGGCCAATACTTTTTTGGCCAATTAAAACCTGTAGCTACCCTCTCAAACAACTGAAATTACTTTGTTAAATCAGATTCATTAAAAGGAGGGACAAGTTTAACATTTTTAGCCACATCAAAATCATCAGAGCTAGATGATCCAGTTCCACCTTGTTTCATGCGATACTCATGGTCTGCCTGAATCCTAGCAATTTCAACTTGTGCCTCAGCCTCCTTAGAACGGGCCTGAAATTCAGCCTCCTTAGCACGAGACTCCGCCTCCTTAGCCTGAGCCTCCTGAAGCGCTAGCTGTAACTTAGCTAATTCAATCTGCGTTTGCTCATTTGGAGGAGTTACATTAAACAAGCTTTCATTAATCATGTCAACAATTTGATCTTTAGAATGATGAGAGCGAACAGCAATTCCCAATTGTTGAGCAACAAGCTTAAGTTCATTCTTTGTTCTGTTTTCTACATCACACACTGTTTGCACATTTGACAAAAAATCTTTGGCTTCATCAAGTGTAGTAATAGTAGACATCATGAATAAATAACAGTCACAAAATATCAAGCAATATCCTTATGATAATATCCTGAATATCCTGATAAGAGGTCGACAAATTTATGTGACGGAACAGAGAAAGATAATGTACACTTTAAGTGAGAATACTAAAAATCACTACTGTCCCGTAAAGTTCCAGGTTCAAAACAAAAGAGTTAGGTAAAATTACAAGTTAAAGTTTAATGCTCAAACTAACAACTAAACATTCAGGTCTCATAAGGATAATGTAATGGCAAAAAACAGGTTAAATATAAGGTTAACTGCAATAGCCTCTATTAACACGAAATTAGCAAGTGTAAATTATCTAAGTCAGCCCTGTTAAAATGAGATACCAGATAATACTCAGTGAATGCAAGATATATTATTACAGATACAAAATATTATTAATGATGGCTGACAATAAGAACCTTACATGAATTACAAAAATCCTCACTAGGCCCACGAATCAACCTTATGCTACACAGTACAAGAAAAAATGCAACAACACTTATACTCAAATTACACAGCTGCTAGATGGTTGGAGACTTCCTGAGCACTCACAATAATAACAACTGTACAGGGGAGGGCAGAGATGTGAACAAAATGAGGAGTAGATCTAAGTGGCAATAATGCAGAGACTGAGATCATTATATAGGGGCCAGCAGAGCTTGATACAACTTGGAAGAAGGACGCGCAAATGAAGCCATGGGGACAAAGAGTTGATAATCCTGCTCTGAACAACAGAAAGAACGACTTACTCTACTATAACGGTAGAAGGGTGGACTGAGGTAGAACACGCTCGTGATCAAACATGCAGCATGCTGTACGTTAGAATTACACAAAGGATGATGAAATCATAGGCTATGTAACACCTCCCCACAAAGAAAAAGAAATTTACAAAGGAAATTTATTATTTCTCTAAAACAATCTGTCTACAGTCTAGATAAGCAATCTGCAATAACATTTTCTTTCCCCTTGACATGTTGTATGTCTAATGAATACTCCTGAAGAAGTAGACTCCATCTTGTCAATCTCTGATTTTTATCTTTAAACTTACTAAGGAATTTCAGTGAGTTATGATCGGTATTAATGACTATGGGGTCAAAACCAGAACACAAATAAAATGAAAAATGCTGTAAACCCAAAATCAAGGCCAAAAGCTCTTTCTCAATAGTTGAGTAGTTCTTTTGAGGTGGAGTGAACTTCTTACTGTAATAAGATACAGGGTGTTCTATACCCTGATCATCCTCTTGCAGCAAACACAACGAATGGAAGACCTTTATCCCAGTCTTTCTGATGTTCCAAACAGTATTTCTTGAGCATCGATTTGAGTGTTTGATATCTCTCCAACGCTCCTTGGGTCTGGGGATGGTAAGCTGAAGACGTGATCTGGTGATGGCCAGCTCTTTCAGAGACTGCTTGAAAACATTTGACATGAAATTACTTCCCCGGTCTGACTGTACCTCCTTGGGCAGACCAAACTTTGTGAAGAACCCTAGCATTTCCTTAACCACGTTCTTTGCTGAGATATATCTAAGTGGAATGGCTTCAGGATAACGAGTAGCCATATCAATCAGGGTCAACACATAAGAAAATCCTGAAGAAGTCTTAGGAAGAGGGCCCACAATATCCACCAACACACGGGTGAATGGCGCCTCAAAAGGAGGAATGGGAACTAGAGGTGCAACCTTTTCGGTCTGATTACACTTCCCCACAACTTGACAGGTGTGACAAGACTTACAATACCAGGAAACATCCCTGAAGATACCTGGCCAGTAGAAGTGTTTCAAAATGCGTGCCACAGTCTTCCTCACTCCAAGGTGTCCTGCCAAACTGGAATCATGAGCCACTCTAATGATATCCTGCCTACAAACACGAGGGATGACAACTTGATGTACAACCTCCCATTCACAGTCGGCTGATACTGTTGGGGGTCTCCACTTCCTCATAAGTACTCCTGACTTTATATAATAACAAGTAGAAGCACCAGCTGACTCTTCCTCACTGTAAGCAGAGTTAGCTAGACCTTTCAACTCAGGGTCAGCAACCTGCAACTCAACCAACTCTTGACGAGACAAATTATCAACACTACGGGGTACTGCCTCATCTGGTGAGTGGTCCAAATTAGCAAGAAAAGTGTCAGCTAGGATAACATCATCATCATCATTATCCTCTAAATCACCAGTAACTTTAGACTTAGCCATAGTGACAGCACATGCAGGGACATCACAATCCTGGGTCGCAGCCACTGGCTCACTAGACAACTGAGGAGCTGGACACACTTGACTTCCACCAATATCATTTCCAAGTAAGAAGTTACACCTGACACTGGGAGTGTCTCAACCAACCCAACCATAACGGAACCATTAACAAAACCAGACTCTAAATTCACTCTGCACAGAGGGACAGAGAAGTAATTATTCCCTACACCTTGTAAGATTACAGTTTCGTCAGAGGAATTAACATTAGAGCCTAGAACACTGGTCAGCATAAGGGATTGGCAAGCACCTGTATCACGATATATTTTAACTGATTTCCTGTCGTTACTGTCCAGAGGACTGACAAAACCATCAGACAGGAAATTAGCACATGAACTCTCGAGAGTGTCACCCACGTTACTGCTCAAAAGAGGAGCTCCATCATGAGAATTTAAGTTACCCCTCAAAGCAGGTTCAGTTAACTCAGTTAAAGAATTCTGGGAACTCTCAAGGGTGAACACTAGACCAATTGACTGAATATTTAAAGACTCCTTTTTGTTCACATCACGCTGTCTCCTGAAACATTTCTCTGTAGTATGACCAAGCTTACTACAATAAGTACATTTACTTTTCTGAAATCTAGAGGTGAAGCTGGTATTTACTTCCTGAGAAACATCATCTTTATTCTCTTTCCTGTTACCTGTACTCTGAGTAGAGGCAACGTACTTACTCTCAGCTTTCCCTTTTTCTTTAGAATATCTCTTGTGAGTGAGAACATATTCATCAGCTAAAACTGCAGCATCAGACAAATTATCTATTCTTCTCTCATCAAGATATAGGCTTACATCTTTATAAATACATCTTTTGAAGTCCTCCAGCAAAATCATCTGCTTAAGTTTGTCAAAATCAGAATCCACATTCTTAGAATTTAACCACTGCTCTAACAGATCTTCTTTGATTTTTGCATAATCAACATGGGATTGCTTATCTTGCTTATAAGTTGTCCTAAATTTTACTCTATAGGCTTCAGGAACAAGCTCATAGGCCTTAAGAATCAAGCTCTTAACTACATCATAATTATCAGATTGATCCTGAGGCACAGATGCATAAGTTACTTGAGCTTTAGCGGTGAGAACAGTTTGAAGGAGTACTGGCCAATACTTTTTTGGCCAATTAAAACCTGTAGCTACCCTCTCAAACAACTGAAATTACTTTGTTAAATCAGATTCATTAAAAGGAGGGACAAGTTTAACATTTTTAGCCACATCAAAATCATCAGAGCTAGATGATCCAGTTCCACCTTGTTTCATGCGATACTCATGGTCTGCCTGAATCCTAGCAATTTCAACTTGTGCCTCAGCCTCCTTAGAACGGGCCTGAAATTCAGCCTCCTTAGCACGAGACTCCGCCTCCTTAGCCTGAGCCTCCTGAAGCGCTAGCTGTAACTTAGCTAATTCAATCTGCGTTTGCTCATTTGGAGGAGTTACATTAAACAAGCTTTCATTAATCATGTCAACAATTTGATCTTTAGAATGATGAGAGCGAACAGCAATTCCCAATTGTTGAGCAACAAGCTTAAGTTCATTCTTTGTTCTGTTTTCTACATCACACACTGTTTGCACATTTGACAAAAAATCTTTGGCTTCATCAAGTGTAGTAATAGTAGACATCATGAATAAATAACAGTCACAAAATATCAAGCAATATCCTTATGATAATATCCTGAATATCCTGATAAGAGGTCGACAAATTTATGTGACGGAACAGAGAAAGATAATGTACACTTTAAGTGAGAATACTAAAAATCACTACTGTCCCGTAAAGTTCCAGGTTCAAAACAAAAGAGTTAGGTAAAATTACAAGTTAAAGTTTAATGCTCAAACTAACAACTAAACATTCAGGTCTCATAAGGATAATGTAATGGCAAAAAACAGGTTAAATATATGGTTAACTGCAATAGCCTCTATTAACACGAAATTAGCAAGTGTAAATTATCTAAGTCAGCCCTGTTAAAATGAGATACCAGATAATACTCAGTGAATGCAAGATATATTATTACAGATACAAAATATTATTAATGATGGCTGACAATAAGAACCTTACATGAATTACAAAAATCTCACTAGGCCCACGAATCAACCTTATGCTACACAGTACAAGAAAAAATGCAACAACACTTATACTCAAATTACACAGCTGCTAGATGGTTGGAGACTTCCTGAGCACTCACAATAATAACAACTGTACAGGGGAGGGCAGAGATGTGAACAAAATGAGGAGTAGATCTAAGTGGCAATAATGCAGAGACTGAGATCATTATATAGGGGCCAGCAGAGCTTGATACAACTTGGAAGAAGGACGCGCAAATGAAGCCATGGGGACAAAGAGTTGATAATCCTGCTCTGAACAACAGAAAGAACGACTTACTCTACTATAACGGTAGAAGGGTGGACTGAGGTAGAACACGCTCGTGATCAAACATGCAGCATGCTGTACGTTAGAATTACACAAAGGATGATGAAATCATAGGCTATGTAACACCTCCCCACAAAGAAAAAGAAATTTACAAAGGAAATTTATTATTTCTCTAAAACAATCTGTCTACAGTCTAGATAAGCAATCTGCAATAACATTTTCTTTCCCCTTGACATGTTGTATGTCTAATGAATACTCCTGAAGAAGTAGACTCCATCTTGTCAATCTCTGATTTTTATCTTTAAACTTACTAAGGAATTTCAGTGAGTTATGATCGGTATTAATGACTATGGGGTCAAAACCAGAACACAAATAAAATGAAAAATGCTGTAAACCCAAAATCAAGGCCAAAAGCTCTTTCTCAATAGTTGAGTAGTTCTTTTGAGGTGGAGTGAACTTCTTACTGTAATAAGATACAGGGTGTTCTATACCCTGATCATCCTCTTGCAGCAAACACAACGAATGGAAGACCTTTATCCCAGTCTTTCTGATGTTCCAAACAGTATTTCTTGAGCATCGATTTGAGTGTTTGATATCTCTCCAACGCTCCTTGGGTCTGGGGATGGTAAGCTGAAGACGTGATCTGGGTGATGGCCAGCTCTTTCAGAGACTGCTTGAAAACATTTGACATGAAATTACTTCCCCGGTCTGACTGTACCTCCTTGGGCAGACCAAACTTTGTGAAGAACCCTAGCATTTCCTTAACCACGTTCTTTGCTGAGATATATCTAAGTGGAATGGCTTCAGGATAACGAGTAGCCATATCAATCAGGGTCAACACATAAGAAAATCCTGAAGAAGTCTTAGGAAGAGGGCCCACAATATCCACCAACACACGGGTGAATGGCGCCTCAAAAGGAGGAATGGGAACTAGAGGTGCAACCTTTTCGGTCTGATTACACTTCCCCACAACTTGACAGGTGTGACAAGACTTACAATACCAGGAAACATCCCTGAAGATACCTGGCCAGTAGAAGTGTTTCAAAATGCGTGCCACAGTCTTCCTCACTCCAAGGTGTCCTGCCAAACTGGAATCATGAGCCACTCTAATGATATCCTGCCTACAAACACGAGGGATGACAACTTGATGTACAACCTCCCATTCACAGTCGGCTGATACTGTTGGGGGTCTCCACTTCCTCATAAGTACTCCTGACTTTATATAATAACAAGTAGAAGCACCAGCTGACTCTTCCTCACTGTAAGCAGAGTTAGCTAGACCTTTCAACTCAGGGTCAGCAACCTGCAACTCAACCAACTCTTGACGAGACAAATTATCAACACTACGGGGTACTGCCTCATCTGGTGAGTGGTCCAAATTAGCAAGAAAAGTGTCAGCTAGGATAACATCATCATCATCATTATCCTCTAAATCACCAGTAACTTTAGACTTAGCCATAGTGACAGCACATGCAGGGACATCACAATCCTGGGTCGCAGCCACTGGCTCACTAGACAACTGAGGAGCTGGACACACTTGACTTCCACCAATATCATTTCCAAGTAAGAAGTTACACCTGACACTGGGAGTGTCTCAACCAACCCAACCATAACGGAACCATTAACAAAACCAGACTCTAAATTCACTCTGCACAGAGGGACAGAGAAGTAATTATTCCCTACACCTTGTAAGATTACAGTTTCGTCAGAGGAATTAACATTAGAGCCTAGAACACTGGTCAGCATAAGGGATTGGCAAGCACCTGTATCACGATATATTTTAACTGATTTCCTGTCGTTACTGTCCAGA
>NW_027644295.1:0-4995 GCF_032717465.1 Coenobita brevimanus
ACGCGAAGCCCTCCAAAAGAGAGCATAGCAGGGCCGACGATGGCAGGCAGGGAAAGGCAACAAAGGCGGGGAAGGGCCGTGAGGAGGAGGGCGGGCAAACACAGATGATGGTTGTGGAAGACAGGGCGGGACATGCAGAGGTGGACAGAGGCGCGGCGCCAGGTGGAGGGCGCCGATGAAGAACTGCCGGAAGAAAACGCCACACCGCTGTCCTCAAACCCCCTTGCCCTTGGTGGAAAAGGGCCGTGGAAAAGGGCCGTGAACACTCGACCAGCCCTGCAGCAAATGGAGACCGAGGAGGGAGGCCCGGACACGGTCCCAGGGAGGGCAGGTCCTGGTCCAGGTGGGCGCAGGGAGAAAAGGAGTCTCGACCTCCTGGCGGGCAGGTCCTAGGCCGTCGCCCTCTGGGTGGAAAGAACAGGCCAACCCTCCTCGGTGGTGTTTGGGGCTGGTCCCGCCGTGGACTGAAATGGAGGTGTCGACGCGACAGGAGCTAAACTGCGAGTGCAGATGAGAGTTGTTCAAACCAACTCCCCCAGTACATTTACCTTTGCCCTCTGGTCCGATTTTATTGTATTCCCGCTCCTCAAGGACTGTATATAATCTCTACAGTGGGTGTTTCCTGCCCGTTACTTAACCATCCTACTTCTTTCACCATTCCCTCATTCGCTTCACCTATTCTAACATTTCATCTCCTTCCTCTGCAAGTCTCTTCAGCCCTCCCTGTTTTCTAGCTCTCTCTGCCTGGCCCCACGCCTGCTGTGCATGCGCCATAATCTCAGCGCGATGCTTACATCGGAGTGTTTTATGCACTGCCTTCATGAACTTATGACGTTGCCTGTCCATGGTCCTATCGCTCCCTGTTCCACTTCCGTCTTCTTCTTTACTTCTGTTTTCTCCATCTTCCTCCTCTCCTCCTCTACACCCATTCGGCCCTGGCCTCTGTCTGAAAGGGTCACATGGATTGGAGGTGGAGATGACGTCAGGAGCAATGGTATTCAGGTCAGCGGCAAGTACTTGATTGTTGCCGGGCCGACATCTAACCATGTCCAAAATTACCATCTCTCCATCTTGAATGCTGAGTTGCAAGAATGTGTCAACAATGGCATATGATGGCAGTCTCGAAGAAGTGCAATGGAAAGGATGCCAAGACCTGGTACTGTCTTTCTTCGTGACTGAGCTGCGTGAAATAAACCACAAAAGGATGAAAATCTTGGATAAGTTAAGGTCAAATAAAAATAGTGAATTAGAAATTTATTGGAACATCCCAGCTGATAACAGTCATGAAGAAATAGTTTGAACAGGATGCCTAAACGTTGCATGGTCATTTTCTGCAACCAGCCTATGTGAAATACAACAGCAAAAATATGAAAATGTGGGCTAAGTTACGGTGAAGGAGCTATAGAAATCTATAAAAACACTCCAGCTGCAACCGTAGTGCATATAGTTGGCATTTCCACCTAGTAAAGATATGTAACCCCTTACCAACTTGACTTTTGGTCAGGTATAGTCAGATGCGAGTGTTGCGTTTTAGTTATGGGAATATTTTACTAGGGGCTACACCAAGGCAAATGGTAAGGATAGATAAACACAACTGTGCTGGGAAGAAACAGACAGGGGAGCGATTATTGACTTGGAACAGTACATAGTTACTGTATGATTTCAAAATAGTCCCAGGTCATTACATTACAGCATGTGTGGATCAATTACATGGATAAAATAGTTACAGACCACAAATATGAGTAATGAATTTAGTGAGAAGCGGGAGTGCTGGGCTGATGTGTTTATGTGTATTGTATATGTAAAATTGTACCAAGTGGCCAGATTTTACCAGGAGAGACAGAGAGCAAGGAGGTAGTAGCTGAGGTGAAGTTGAGAGCAGAAAGAAGGGTGGAGCTAGGTCGCCCGCTTAGTTTTAAGCCCCCTAATGAGTGGGTGGAGCACTGGTAAGCCTAGGTCGCCTAAATATTCAAACTTGATTGGTTAAGGCACCACTACAGGTGAGGAGGGAACGGAAAATGAATTCTATTGGTAGCGGCACCAATAACAATGCTGATTCCGAGAACGAGGTGTGGAAAAAGCCATGAGGGAAGGAAACCACGTGTGTATGGTGAAATGAGGGAAAAACCACTAGGGAAGGAAACCACGCGTGTAGATGAAATGCGAGGTACCATACTTTGTGGTGTAATATACGCCACACGAGGATAAATTTGATTAGTAATCAAGGAATCTTATTTTCACCTCACTACTAACGCACAGAATTTTACGCACCATGACTTAACATTCAAATTTTGAGAATGTCCCTGTTCTGTCAGATGAAAACCGACTACAATGCTTTAGATAAACACACAACTCTTTATTATTGAACACAGTGACAAATATTAACGTTGTGAAAGCAGTCCACTTCCCCAGATAAAATATACATAAACGTCCCTCATCTGTTTATGTGTCCGACTTCGGGTGTAGGCTTACCAGCTCGTTCACTGAGGCCGAGCAGTTCTACCTACTTTTCCTCCCTATCCCTCCAGAAAAGTGTGGCGGACTGCAGAAGAAGGGCAGCTTCAGCCTGCAATCCACTGGGTTTACGTCCAGATAAGCACGGGGTTGTAACTACTACTACTACTACTACTACTTCTAATATTACTACTACTACTACCACTGCGTACACACACACACACACACACACACACACACACACACACACTCGCAAGCATTAACATATATACACACACACACTCGCAAGCATTAACATATACTGTGTCAGTTCATAACATACTATGCAGTGGTTCAGATTAACACGCAGTCAGTAAGCATTAGCACTGGGGTTTCCAAATGGAGAGATGGGGGTGTGATTTGTCACCTGAGGGGAAATTTGGACATCCCAGGAGGTAATAAACAGATAAAGGCAAAATTATCAAAGTAGCCTTTCTGATGTGTTGTTGGGAATAGTTTTCATGTATGTTTGACCAAGTGCTTTTTGGTTTTCATTTTTTACTTAAGATAAGGTCAGGATTTTGGTCCTTCAAATAATATCACGCCACACAGAAATACACAATCTCCAAAATATCCCCGTAGCTTCGTAAAAAATCTACAAAAATATCTCAAACATTTGTAAAAGTCTCCAAAATATCCCCCAAACTTTCGAAACATCTCCACAACACCGTTAGATTTCTTACCGTTGCAACATATAAATTACTGAAAAGCAGAGGCAAATGCACTCCAGAATTCAGAGTTACTTAAAATAACTCCAAACTGGTGGGGAGGGAAGTATTCACTCTTTTGGTAGTCCAGGGAGAGGGGGAATCATCAGATTTTCTAGTAAAAGTAGAGAATGACCGGGAAAAGCTTGGGCACCTCTGCTGTGGCATATAGTGTACTCTGCCAATGATCAGTCGTGCTATACTAGTCAGCTGCAGCCGTACTTGATAAGTTTAGTGTAAAAGATCATATGAAGTTGGTTGCAGCAATCGCCTAACCATTACAGTGTCATAGTATACGGCTCAGTCTGCTGGTGTGTGCATGGGTGTGGAAGTTGGAGTAACAAATGACTAACGATGCAGTAAAGACACATACAGATGGAGGAAGTCCGACAGTGTGAAATTGGAACGTTATGTATGGACCACCCTGGGTATATCTACCTAGAAAAGGAAGGTCATAGAGTTCCAGTTGATGACAAGGATATGAAGCGAAGAATAGGATGGGATGGAACACGTGAACAGCAAAGAGGTCAGAGTGAAGAATGATGGGAAAGGCTCTAGTATTTCAGAGAGAAAGACACACACACACACACACACACACACACACACACACACACTGTCCCTTCTCCCAATTACCAAATTATTTTCATTGCGGTAAAGAACTGCCTCATTGCAAAACACAATTTTTTTCCATTTTATATCTTAAGAACTTGGCTGTATTTTATTTTTTTTTTACTTTTAAAATTTTCAGTCTACTTTTTTACTTCTTCAAGGTACGATTTTCTCAATTGTCCAGTAAGATATGAACATACATTCATACATTATACGTATAAAATAAAGGAGAGTGTTCGTATGTTTGTTAACTATAAACTCGGCTCCCTTAGGGTCTACCCCCACATATGATACATATTCTGAATCAACATGATCCAGGGAGTGTTTTGGTATATTATTTATTAAGATTAATTGTAAGTTGAAAAGTTAAACTAAGTATATTGGCCGAAGGCCCAATCAGTCCTCAGCAGGAGCTAACCGAAAAAGTACGCCTAGAGAGCGGACCTTTTCAGCTAGTATATATATATATATATATATATATATATATATATATATATATATATATATATATATATATATATATATATTCAGTTTATTCAGAGGAGATTCAGTCACGGGAGATTGACACTGTAAATACTGTCACCGTTTATCCTTACATACTCCAGGTATATGAGCCTGTGTGTGTGTGTGTGTGTGTGTGTGTGTGTGTTTTCAGTTGCTTCTTTCATCCATTCATGCATTATATAATCCTTGTTTGCCCCATGAGGAGCGTAGGGGCCCGGGGCTAGGCTACTCAGGCTCGACATCTAAGGCGAAGGTGACCAGCCTCACTCGCCCTTGAGTGGCACTTATGTGAAAACAAACCCCAACCAACCCTCGGATGTTATCCTTTGTGCGCCCAGTCTGTTTACAGCGCCTTAACCCAGCAGGTCACAAGGTGTCATCTGGTTATATGGTTGCCACCCAGCGTAGTAAATGATTTCCCGTCTTCTGGCAAACCATTGGGCACGAGTTTAGTGTAGTCGTCACCTGAACGGCAATTCAACATCGAGTGAGTGGATGGTGGACGTCTCCCTTTACCTCCCAATTTTCTTATGCTTAAAATAAATTCGTTTTTTTTTAATGTCTGTTGACAGGTTCCATCGGTGAAATGAGTCGACTTTTAGCCTTTTCATGAATTCGTTCCTATGAATATTTGTCGATATTTTTTTCCTTCGCTCTCTTTGATCGAATGTTTTTAAAAGTA
>NW_027644296.1:0-22650 GCF_032717465.1 Coenobita brevimanus
CAGTTTGGGTATTTTTTCGCATCATTTTTCAGAATGCTAATGAATGTTTTACCTCCTGAGAGTTTGTCTGTTTTTTTCTTGAATTTCGTTCGACCTGATCTTTTAATTTTTGGAGATGTGTGTTTACTTCATCAGTCTGATTCTCTCTCTCTCTCTCTCTCTCTCTCTCTCTCTCTCTCAAACTTCCACTGACAAGTCTGTGTTTTCTCTTATTTTCATATTTTTGGGCCTACGTTCATTATCTTTTTTTCCTCCCTTTCCCCCTTTCTAAATTTTTAGTCTCAGCCATTTTTCTTTCACTTTTCCTATTTCCTGTTCACTATTCTCCTTCTATTTTACTTTATTGCTGAGAGTGTAGGAAAGGGTAGTGTACACCGAGTGAATCAGTGTGTGTATGCTTTACTATGTTAATCAGTTTATACACGTAGGTTTGTGCATGTATCTATAAGTGCATCTATGTCTGTCCCTTAATTATACCTCCACCCACCTATGGTGGAGGCATTCAGTGACTGGTCTGTCCGTGTGTGAGTGCGAGGGTGAGTGTGTGCGTGGGTCCGTGAGTCCGTAACTCTTTTCTGGGGACGATACTTCCTGAACTCATCGACGGATTTCCACCAAACTTTTGTCAGTGATGCAGTATGAGCAGATGCTGAATTGATTAAGTCACCTACGTCAATGGGTGGAAGGTCAAAGTCATATGGGATCGACAGTTCATCTTTAGTCTCATTTCAACCCACCTAAACCGTCATGGAGGCTGTATGGCGAGTCCGTGTGCAAGGCTTGGTGGAGGCACACGCTTGGGGGTGACAGCTCTGGGCCCGAGTTCTCGGTGTTTCATTTTTTAAGCTTTGCCACATATGCGGCGAAGCTTATTGTTTTGGTAAGTATGATTATCATTATTATTTGCACTTTCTTTCTTAGATATTGATGATATTATACAGGAAGGTACCCTAGGATAACACAAGTACTTGTGCCAAGTATATATGACCCTTTGAAGGTCATATACAGTAAAACCTCTTGGATAGCGATAATATTAGTCTGGCACAATCGTCGCTATCCATGAAACCGCTATCTTTGGGGCAAACTTCTTGCCTAAATATATCAAAATAGTCTGGAGCTTTTTACAATTCACCCCATTTTTCCCTTTTCAGCCATATATAACATGTATAATGTTTGCAAAATGAAGACTAGTACATGTTAGACATGAAAGAAGGATACATAAACTTAGTTTTTATTGGTTTGGAGAGTTCTTTATTGAATATGACACACTAGAAGTTGACATGGGGTCTACTGGGGGCTGGGGCAGGGGCGAACTTGCTCTCGCTCTCCCTCACATTCACTTTCAATGCCTGCCCCCCATTGATGTGCCTCTTGATCTATCCTCATCGCCTCTCTCTCCTCCTCGTCATCAAGCCCCTCAAAGACAATTTCCTCATCAGTAACAACAGGTGGAGTATCTGGATCATCTGTGTCATTCACTACAGCTTGTCTCGCTGCCTCACGCCCTGCATTCTCCTTTCTCATGAAACTGGTAATAAGTGACTGCTGCCTCGCCTGGAAATTTAGGGAACAATCGCCGACCGACGTAAGAGCGGGAGAAAAAACCAACACGTGCTGACTAGGGGGAGGGGGGTGGACGTGTGACTTCAGGCTAAATGCCGATCGCCATGCGCACGTCGTCAGGGTTGCCAGGGTACCGGCCTTGGCAACTCTGCCGGCCAGGTGGTCGTTATCCACGCGGTCGATCTCGCTTCCGTCGTGCATGTTTTTTTTTTATATCATGTCGCTACCCCTGAAACCGCTATCCAAAAAAACGCTACCCGAGGGGTACTACAGTACTGCTTTATGGTGCAAAAATTGCATATTTGAAATTGAAATATCTCAGAAACTAAAAGTTCCCTCACACAGTAGGGCATAAGGCC
The DNA here is from genome assembly GCF_032717465.1 of Coenobita brevimanus. Lineage (NCBI taxonomy): Eukaryota > Metazoa > Arthropoda > Malacostraca > Decapoda > Coenobitidae > Coenobita > Coenobita brevimanus. Next base: position 1,923 of record NW_027644296.1, read on the forward strand.
ACGAACTGTCGACGAACAAACTGATGTCCAAGATTCGGTGCCGTTGTCGCCGAGGAATCCCGAAAAACGGTTATCAGTGAAAGAATGGCGAAGAAGAATTGGGGAAAGATCGGGGCAAAATATGGGAAAGACTGGGAAAATATCGGGGGATGGTCGGAGAACGGTCAGATATATTGAACCGATAAATGATAACAGTTAAGTTTATCGGTGACACGGCGGTGCAGTTTCGGGGAGGTATCCGCGATTGGCCGATGAAAGAACGGCGAATGATCGGCAGATTATCGGCGGTGAAAGCGAATTTTGAGCACAACTATATATAAATCCATACAAACAGGACATCCCCATTCTACGTGTGGCAGGTGACTGGACAACACTAGCAGCATGGCCCTCCTCAAACGGCGGCAAATGTTGTGGTGTCAGATGGAGCTGGACATCATCTGCGCCCAAGGCCTTGCTATATTGTTGCCAGAACTACAACGGAAGAAGCGGGAGAAGAAGAAGAAAGTGAGGAAAAGGAGGGGTTTTGGGTTCGACCGTGGCTCGCATATTTTTGGGTTCGATCGTGGCTCGCAAGGAGGAAGTTGTATGGCCACTGGGAGCATCTCATCCAGGAGTTCATCAGAGAAGATAAGTCATCATTCCGAAACTTCCTGCAAATGGATAAGGAGCTCTTCATGGAGATACTGAGCAGAGAATCAAGAAACGACGCATCTTCTGGAGGAGCCCCTGGAGCCTGGACTTCGGCTAGCACTGACTCTCCGGTATCTAGGCACGGGAGACTCGTGCCAGAGTTCCCAATACTGATTCAGGGTTGCAGCCAACACCATCTGTGGGATTGTGGGAGACCTGCGAGGCAGTCATTGAGTCATCGAGGAGTACATGGAAGAGGTCATTGTGTGCCCAACGACCCCAGAGTGATGCGGGTGTATTCCTCAACAGACTGCTGAGAAGAGCCCTTGACAATGACCAGGTAGGACCGCCACAACGGGAGCCACTGCCAGGAGGAGACTTGCCCGTCCCATACCTCACAGTCAGAGACGATGCATTCCCTCTCAAGGAGGTCCTGCAGAAGCCGTTCCTCCTTCGAGGCCTGTCACGGGAAGACTCCTTCTCATTCCCTTCTTTCCCCTGGCTAGTCTATTGGGATGGGCCGTGAACATATCTTCACTGGTCACAGTCAGTCATCAAAGTCACAGCAAGTTAAATAATAAAAGCACCAGAGAATCACAGCAAGCAAAATAACAAAACAGCAAATCAAATGAGCACACTTCCACACACACGCGTGGTGACAGCCGGACAATGAACTGAGCTGCCCTGGCCGCTGAGGCCTTTACACCTCCAAAATAACCCCGCCCCTATGCTCGTACGTCACAGGAACCAAAGTGGAAGGGGTGGCGTCAAATGACAGGTGTGTTCCAGAACATTCTGTCTTGACTCCCAAGTTATTCCCAAAGAACTCGCTGATAGTCAGCGAATACATCTTGGACTATTCTTGTGAATGTCTTACGAACTTCGGCGAGTAAAATAAGTTACCAAAAGTCTGGTCGGACCCCGACATGACGCCAAATTACACGCCGATTATTCCCCGACTCTTTGGAGTTGCCGCCGAGTGTTCGCCTAGTATTTGCCGACTATTCGTACCCGACATGTGGGCGGAATTTCGTCTTTCTTTCGCCACACACAAAAGCTGTAAAGCTGTAACTTTACAGAAATATAGCTGTGATCCCTCATATTATCTGAAAGGCATATGGTTACAGTTAGGCATACAGTTAGCCAGATATTGAGACAATGTAAACTGTACCCATGAGTTCTTCCACACCTTTGCTCCAGATCTTGTTGATATTACACAAGAAGCTACCTTAGGTTAATCTAAGTACATGTTCCAAACATGAATGGCCTTGAACAATTTTAAAAGGTCACTGACTTGTTTATGATGCCAACATTTCATACCTTATATGCCATAAATAGTTAGGCGAAGCTTCCTTCTTATGGTTACACAATAAGTAAAAAGGTAAGTAGTTTTCTATTTACATCTATCTTTTCATCTCTCTGTCTATCTATATCTCGATCTATATATCGATCTACCAGTCTGTACTTACCATCTGTGCATATATATATATATATATATATATATATATATATATATATATATATATTCTCTCTCTCTCCCTCTCTCTCCACACACACACACACACACACACACACACACACACACACACACACATTTTCACCTACAGATATTTACTAGTTCCTTTTTCTGATTACATCTTTTTATTTCTGTTTAACTTATCCTATGTGTTCCAGTTTTTTTGTTTTCTCTTATTTAATTTTTTCCTTGCAAGTTTAGCCTTTTTTTAATAGCATTAAAAATTTCACAATGCCTTTTCATTTTAATAATTTTTCTGTGATTATATTACCTCCGTTACTTAATTTTTAAGATAATTTGAAATTTTTATTGTCTCATTTCTTTACCGTTTTCTATGATTTAGTCTTGTATCACCTTTTTTTTTTTTTACTGTCTTTTCATTCCGTTTCTTTTATTGCATTTAACATGTAGTTAATCAGGCTAAGGCAGGCCATCTTTCTCCCCTCCCCTCTCTCTCTCTCTCGATTTCTTTTATTTCCACCCTTCCTCCAACCCTCTGTGTTTTCCCCAATATTTATCTTTCCTCATATTTCCCTCACACTCCTTTATGTTTCTTTCCTTTTTCTCTCTCTTTTCCTCTTTTCTATTTCTCTTTTTTCTTCATCTTATTTTCTTTTCTTTATTTACCATTATATTAAACATTCTGCTGCTTTTGTTATTATGTAATTCTATATTTTTCCATTCTGACACTTGCACGATTTCTCTCTCTCTCTCTCTCTCTCTCTCTCTCTCTCTCTCTCTCAGCACCCATTTATCCCCCTAACCTTATTTTTCATTTCCTTCTCGTCATCCCAATTCTCTTCTTTTTCTTTCTCAGTCATACCCATTGCTCCTGCTAGTTTTCCCATTTGCACCTTATTCATTTAGTTTACTATTTATCTTTCTGTCTATCTATCTCTTTCTCTCACTGTCTATCGATCATTGTATCTCTCAATATTCTTTTTATCAACAGTGCTGTATATTTTTCACTTGCTCTTGCTTTCTGTTGATATCTGTCTTCCATCCTGGGTATGTTTGTCTATTTGTGTCTATTTGTCAGTGTGTCTGTCTGTCTGTCTGTCTGTCTGACCCCACTATCATTCCCACTAACCCCTATGCACTTTCCCTTTCCATACAGTTAACCTTCATTCATGTCTCGTTCTTCATCTTTTACTCCATATCCTTTACTTTCACTTTCATCTTCCTCTTACTTAATAGCATTCCTCTTCTTACTCTTAAAAGTTTCTGCTTTCTCTTGATTTATTGTCGTTTTTCCCTCCCACTTCTGTCTTCATTCTTTTTTCTTTCTTTCCTTTCTTCCCTACTTATGCACTTCTTCCTCCTCCTCCTCCTTCTTCTCCTCCTTTGGTATTTTCCTCTCTAATATGTTCAGTTGCTTTTTTTTTTTTTTTTTGTACCTGAGGTTTATATATTGCAGGTTTTTGTCTTATTTTCTTTTGCATTTTTATATTGTTTATATGGTTTGTTGTTTATACACATTTAACAGGACACAGCAAGCTGGGTGTGGGTAAAAGCGCGGCTTTTCAACAGGGAAGAGGAGGAGGGGGAAGGAGAATGTATTTAAAGCATTATGGAAAATGGTTTCGGGCTAACGATATTAAAGTTAAGGAAATCGTTGTAGGGCTAACATTGGTTTTTTATTCCGGTTGCTGTTAGTGCCAAGCTTTGGAATGGGGTGGATATTTTTCTTATTCTTGTTATTTTTCCTTTTCACTCTTAGGCGACTGTACGCTTTTCCTTGGCGAGTAAAATCATCATCCACATTCTAGAATATAATTACGAGAGAGCGAGTGAACCAAGCGAGCAATGTTGGCTCTCAGTAAAGTTTGGAAATGAGCGACCCGACCCGAATGTCACGCTAAGCAGAAGCTAATAACTTTACTCCTATGTGAAGTAGAGCTGAAATTCTTTCTGCACATGATACAAACATTTAATAACTTTTATCAACTAAAAACTCATCAATAAATGTGTAGGAACCCCTTTGCATCTCGAATTTTCCGAGTGTGTGTGTGCGTGTGTGTGTATGTGTGTTCGCTTCCGTGTCTGTGTGGGTGTATATGAGAAAATGTCTTTCCTTCCAGTAATTTTCATTGTTCCGTTACCATCATGAAGAAACAAAATGATTAGAGGTAAAATGTGAAAACATGGCTCACGCTCGCTCATCACGCGCTCACAAAGCTCGCTTTACTGGTATATACTGGGGAGGCGGTAGCTCAGTTGGTAATGAGGTGGCCTACAGTCCTAACGGACCCGGGCTCAAATCCCGCTGGGGGCAGGGAACAGTTTAAGGATTTTAATTCAGTAAAAGCAGACTTTACTCATTTACCAGAAGACCCGCCGACATGTAAAAATACCCCCGCTAATACCAATACATCAGTCCTGTATGAGACAGCCCTAGCATGTATTCAGTATGGACGGTGAGTGTTAGCGCCGAAGTGGTGACACGTAGAGGTGTACGGTATGTAGGAGGACTACTGGACCTTGAAAGCAGGCTGTAAAGCCTATGCCCAGAGTCGGTCACATAATATATATATATATATATATATATATATATATATATATATATATATATATATATATATATATATATATATATATATATATATATATATATAAGACGCTATCTGCCATGTAATGGTCAGTAACTCCTACTCTTCTCCCTTTATGTCTGATAAATTGCCGTATGTCACTCCTCTTCCTTTTTACATTGGGGAATATCTTTAGGAGCGGTTCAGGCATGTCTTGCACTAAAGACGAAAGGTGCCTCATTCCTGTATACTTAGCGACCTAAGGCACACCGTGCCACTCCAAACCATTCTATGCCACACAACACCACACCACACCAAACCATACTACAACACACCATACCACACAAAACTAAATCACAAAACACCAAACCACACTCAGCCAAACCAAACCACACAACACCACAACAAACCAAACTACACCACACCACACCAAACCAAACCAAACCAAACCGTACCACACCACGCCACACAACACCACACCACACCACACCAATCCACACAAAACCACGCCACAACACATCACACCAAACTAAAGCCAGACCATGCTATCTCATACCACAACACACCATACCAAACCACACCAAACCATACCACAAGACATCACAACCAAAGCAAATCAAACCACACCAAGCCAAACCAAGCCACACCACACCACAGCAAACCAAACTAAACCACACTATACCACACAACAACACACCACACCTAACGAAACCCACACCAAGCCAAGCCAAGCCAAACCACACCACACCAAACCAAATTAAACCCCACCATACCACACCACAGCACACCACACCTAACCAAACCAACAAAAGCACACCACACCACACCAAACCAAACCACACCACTCGAAACCAAACCAAACCACACCACACTACACCACACCAAACCAAACCAAACCAAATCATACCTAATCAAACCAACCAAGCCACACCACACCAAACCAATTAAACCACACCACACCAGACCGAACCGAACCACACCACACCACACATCACACCACACCACATCACACCACACCTCACCACTCCACACCTCACCAAACCAAACCAAACCATACCACATTGCGCCACATCACACCACAGCACACTATACCACTCCACACTACAAAACACCACATGAAACCACACTACATATCATACCACACTACATCACACAAAACCACACCACAAAACACCCACCATACCACAGCACACCACAGCACACCACATCACACCACACCACACCACATCACACATCATCACACCACAGCACAGCACATCACACCACACCAAACCACATCACACATCATCACACCACAGCACAGCACATCACACCACACCACACCAAAAGCATTAACCGAAGAGCCCTGAAGCTCCAACATCCAGTAATTTTGTTTTCTCTCTCTCTCTCTCTCTCTCTCTCTCTCTCTCTCTCTCTCTCTCTCTCTCTCTCACGAAGAACGAACATTAATTTCCACCTGAATAGGAATTAACGGCAGTTTTTCTCCTTGTCTTGAAAAGCTACAAATGAGAGAGAGAGAGAGAGAGAGAGAGAGAGAGAGAGAGAGAGAGAGAGAGAGAGAGAGAGAGAGAGAGAGAGAGAGAGAGAGAGAGAGAGAGAGAGAGAGAGAGAGAGAGAGAGAGAGAGAGAGAGAATTAGTCATTCACAACCCCCTCCCCCGCCTACATACACACACAAACTACACAAAGAAATAAAAGCAAATTGCAAATGATAGAAAAAAAGACGGACATCATAGATTCACGATTTATTTTGTTTTTGCAATATGTGTGTGTGTGTGTGTGTGTGTGTGTGTGTGTGTGTGTGTGTGTGTGTGTGTGTGTGTGTGTGTGTGTGTGTGTGTGTGTGTGTGTGTGTGTGTGTGTGTGTGTGAACCAAATATTTTTCATCCGATTTTAACAAAATTTGTTGCCTGACTTGAGAGGGAGCCCAGGGATTGACGCTGTTTTTTCTTTTTTTTTAAGGCAAAGGTCAGGGTTACACATGATGGTCAGCTTAAATGGTTTTGATCCTGTTTCACCCAAACTTGGTGGAAGGGTTGAGGGTAAGACAAGGGGCATGATTCGATTCTGAGACACTGAGAAATCATAGGTCAAGGTCAAAGGTTTAACCCAAGAATTCAGTGTTGATTCGATTTGGACCACAGTACAGGGCAGGGTTAATGGTCAGCCATGGATGAGTAGATTCGAGTTTGAGAGTAATATGTCGAAGGTCGAGGGCACAGGGCAAAGTCAATTTAAACATTTTTACTCCAGCCAAACTTGGTGGAAGGTTTGAGAGTTAGGTAAAAATGCAATAAGTGAATTTTGAGAACAAGTCAAGGATACAGGTCGGAGTCAAATTTGGCTCTTAGTTGCTGAGAGTGGGGGCATTCTCTGAGTGCTCCTTTTTGTTATTGTTATTGATATCACCCCCCTAGAGAGGAGATAATATAATCGCCTGCGTCTGTATGTGTGTGCCTTTCTGCCTGTTGCCAGAATATCTCAAAATCAAGTGGGTAAACTGTATCCAAACTTTGTGGGCAGCATGTTAGGCTATCTGGCTTATTGTTTAATAATTTTGGCAAAACTGCGATGATATGCCTCCGATTGCCAGATGATAACTAATCTACTGTATTTTAGACAGGTACCCAAAGAGACACTAAAACACTGTGGGCAGAATCCTAAGATTTTTTTTTTCGATTTTGGGGAATCTGCTGTTATGCCTCAGATTGTCAGAGGATTACTGATCTTTTATGTAGTGATGGCGAGCAATACGCGTTTGTGGGCGAATGCTTTGACTTTTATTATTATCAGTCTCCACCTATTACATAGGTGGAGGCTATTGTTTTTACTGGTATTATTATTATTCCTGCCTCAGAGTCTCGTGACGGGTTTAGGAGAACCAGAGACTGCTCTAGGAATCTGAAGGGCCTAGAGCCCCAGTCACATTGCAGGTACAACTTGTCGCAAACCTGAAAATCGTGAAACCAGTCTCCGACCACGGAGGTCTCGAGCAGTAGTGTCACCGATCAGCTACCGGTGGTCGTCCAGTGTCTGTCCAGCATCCATCTAGTGGACGGCCGAACGGCGACCATGGCCAGGTACACACAGGTCAAGACACTGACGGGTGGCCGGCCAGTCCACGTCCTGTCGTAGTTAGGCCACGACCACTAGACTGACACCAGCCACGGATTGGCCGGTAGCTGGTCTCGGTCCAGCCCACCACCTGTCGCTCGACCAATCGCCGGCTGGACGACGGCCGGACTTCAACCACCACCCCGGACAGGAGGTTTGTGGACGGCAGCCGCCGCAGGCCAGTCGTTGCCTTGACAGAGTGCGGACGGCCACCGCACAGAGCAGCCGGCAACCGGCCTCTGTCCGGATGGCAACCACCGCTTAAAAATCAGGTGTCGTCAACCAGTCACAGTCCGTTAGCTGGCCAGATGCAGTGCAGCCGCCCACTGGGCGGCTTCTGTGCCACAACATCGGTGGTCGCGGGGAGGTTTTTCGTGCAGCACGAAAAACCTTGCGACGATTTTTTGGTCACCATGGTGGCCTGCGGCTAGACCGAGACATATGAAGACCTGTCGTAAACCTCACCAAAACCACCCATGACATGCAGGTGGCGCATGGTTTGCGATAAGTTGTACCTGCAGTGTGACTGGGGCCTAGGTTATGTGTCGTGTCACAGACCATTGCTGATAGAAGAAAAATTATAAATCCTGTATGTGCAGTGGAAGGGCATGTCAGAAAGTGTAATATCAGTATAATGTTGTGAATGAGGTAAGTTGGTCGAGTCCATTGGAAATTTCAATGGGACCTGTGCAAGGAATCTGAATTGCCCAGGCTATATGCTCTGGCATGGGCCATTGCTGATAGGAAAAAAAAAAATCCAAATCTAAAGAAAGCGTAGATGCAGACTAGTGACTGTCCATAGGACAGTTACAGAGCTCTAATTATTATTAAAACTTCCCACATCCCTGTGGAAAGTTTTCCTGTTTGGTCAATATTCTTATAATTCTTTCTGCAAAAAAAGTAAACCGCCATTACCCGGACACACTTTGGCCTAGAGCCTTCAAACTTTGTCGGGTTAATCATCCAGCTGGTGGCTTCATCTTGTGAAATATGATGGCAAAGCCATCAACCGGATCACCAGATATTATTCAGAATGTAAAAAACAGGATTCCGGGATGATCTCAGAAACCACTTATGCAAGCAAGCTGAAATTTTACTGCAATGTAGAATTAAGATGGTAGCATTGCAGAAACTGATATGGTTCCAATAGGTTCCTTATTCTCTGAGATCACCTAGGGTAAAAATTGGGACTTTGCAAATATTCCGGATGTCACCTAATTTGCCACGAACCACCACACTTGGGGCTAAAATTTTTAGATGGTTAAGACCTCTCTATGGAACACAAATTAAATTGTGATGACTTAAGATGACATGCACAAGAACAATTACCTTGACCTCCAATTTTCTTTATACGTCGACTTCTAGTAGGCAATGGCTGTGAGAAGTTATTCTCCATCAAAAATTGTCTTTAGATAATTTTACCGTGTTCTAGTTGTTGTTATTAGTCTCCACCTATTACATAGGTGGAGCTGATATCATCATTAATCAGTCCTCCGAGTCTTGCGACGATTCCAGAACTGAAGACCGTGAGAAATCAGAAGGGCCCAGGTTATGTGTCCTGGCACGGGCAATTGCTGATGGAAAAAAATACAAATTCTTTATTAGCAGTGGAAGGGCATGGCAAAAAGTGTCATATCAGTATTATGTTGTGAACAAGATAAGTTAGTCGTGACTATTGGAGACTTCAGTGGGATCTGAATTGCCCATGTTATGAGTCCTGGTATGGGCCATTGCTGATAGGAAAAATTTCCAAATCTCCCCAACGGAGTCAAGGTCATTGTACGAAACAATAGTTATTATTATTCCTGCCTCAGAGTCTCGCGACGATTCCAGGAGAACCGGAAACTGCGCAAGGAATCTGAAGGGCCCAGGTTATGCGTCTTGGCATGGGCCATTGCTGAGAGAAAAAAAATCCAAATCTCCCCAGTGGGGTCAAGGTCACTGTAAGAAACAGTTGGTGGAGACCAGTGACTGTCCGTAGGACAGTTATAGAGTTCATTAGTAGTAGTAGTAGTAGTATTTTTATTGTTGTTGTTGTTGGTGTTGTCATTGTTGTTGTTGTTGTTGTTGTTATTATTATCATTATTAAACTCTTATGAAAATATAATAACCTTGCTTTACGATGAAATGAAAATATATTAAGAAAATGGAACAAAAACACATCCAAAGTAAGTCATATCCCTGAATACTCGGCTATGAAAATTATCCCTGCCCCAGTTACCCATTCGAAGCTGTTTAATGGAAAGCGATTAGTCGACCAAAACACCCACGAATCATGTCCATGGTGAACATTTAACGGTGCAGTATGGCCAACAAAATGTCGTTGATTATATTTTGGTGTGCTTGGGGGGGAGGGAGGGTAGCGGAGAGGATTATTTTTTTTTGGGGGAGGGGGAAGAAGGGGAAATACGATATATTTATATTGGGGTGACTGGATTTAGGTATCCATAGGCCTCCCATCTTTCTTCTCCCACCCCCGCCCTACTCTTTCCTACCCTCCCCCCAAAAAAAGAAAGGTAAATAAATGATAATAGTAATAGTAGTAGCTGTAGTGAACAACAATTAACCAGGGACAGACTTTGAAAAAAACACACACACTCTGCTTTTCAGTGTATCAGATGCAGTGATATCTTATGCCTCCCCAGCACTGGACCCCATCCTGTCTAATACTGACTACAACACTGTAGACCATACAGAACAACGCTTTACGTATCTTTACTGGCTGCACCAATACCACTCCAACAACTCACACCCTGAAGCTAAAGTCCTCCCTGTTACAGAGTATGTCTATGTGAATGGCAAACACTTCTATGTGACAGCCTATGCTAACACATAATACACGTCATTATCTGTTAGAATCACACAGCACAACCGGCCTCATAAGCAATCATTACGTAACCATAACCAAACCTTCTTGAACAATATCCTACCTTCAGACATTCCTATATTACAATACAACATGCCGATCAGAACTATACGACAAATCCCCTCCCCCTCCTCGACGTCCACCCACCAGAGATATCCATGATCGAGCTGACTGAGTTCTCTTAGCTAGGCTTAAATCAGGACATCACCCTTCCTTCCTAGGTTATCAGCTTAGATTCGAGTTGGTTGGAATCCCAGATGACACGTGTCCTGCTTGTAGACTAGGTGCACACAACACAACACACATACTGAAGCACTGCACAGCACACGCCACACCATGACGCAGACACAACATCAACGGTGTAGGGAACTTATGGAACAACCTCATTTGAGTGGTTGTTATCTGCAGTCGACAGGTAGACTTGGTCAGGCGGACCGGAATAAAACAACAACAGCAACAATGAAACAAAAAATTGTAACATGTTCATTTTTAATGGAAGATAAAAACTATTAAAGACTGACAGCCAACAAAAGCCGTCCCTTCAAAAGATAAACTTAAAAAAAAAGAAATCAGTCCAGTATTTTCGAGGTGTATGAACACATTCTATTTAAAATACTGAATTTCATAGGCAAGGGGAGACAGAAAACAAGACAGTTCCAAAGCTTATCATTTGTGTCCACGAAGGAGTGAATTTTACTGTTAACTTTTGCACTGGATTGATATACCTTCCATGTTTCTCACTTCATCGTGGTACCTGCTGGGAGCCAGAGAAAGCTACTTAACTCCTCCAATCTGTTGACTTCTTTCTGTTTTATTCTTGCTACTTCCAGATGATATCATTCAACAAAGAAGGTTCTAAAAGTGAAGGGGTTAAGGGAGCTGTATCTGACCATTCCAGCGAACCCTTTCAGTTCGAGAAGTCTCTCCGGAAGTGAATAAAGTTGTTTAAAGGTAGCAAGAATGAAATGATAAGTAGATCATAGTAGTGAATGGATTAAATTACTCCCCTTCACTCCAGCTATGGCATATGATACTGTACACCAATGCAGATCTGAAGCTTCTACAGCGTGGCCCTGCTCATCACTCCTGTCGCCCTAGTTCTGCGTCACTTTTTGCCTTTCTTAGACCACTGAGAGCGAGTCATTCCATTTACATAAGAATACTTCATTCCAATTTACTCTGTTCCATACACATATTGTTCCCCTCTAACTTCTATCAAGTGTTTAAGTTTTATCAGCGCCTGTGTCCATCCTGAAATATCTAAGCTACAGTATACTCTCCTCACCTTAACTTGGCTAAATTTGCCAGCTCTCCATTCTTGAATGATGAGCTATAACAAGTGACAGCACTAAAATAACGCTTGTCACGACGAGCTACCGTAGAATGCATGTAGAGATACAGTATTGTTATATTCTGCCATATTGCTACAGAAAATAAATTACACAGAGAAGAAAATCTCTACTATCGCTCTCTAGGTGTGATTCTTGCTTTTGTTTATTTATTTATTTATTTATTTTATTGTTTTTTACTTTTTTAGGAACTCGCCTTCTGAGAGAAGTTGGACCTCATTTCCACCCCCTTCTGCCTCGTTTCACCGTGTTCCTACTTTATCAGTTATCAAAGAAGGAGGTGCAAATTCCATAAATATATGAGAAAAAAAAAAAAAAATAGAACTTCCCTCACCACAATCACTGCGTTGTTAAATGTAAAACTGTTGAAAAATGGTCCTAGAGCCTGCCAGGCCACATGGTCATAAACACAGCCGCTCCTACTGGTCATAAATATCAGTACATGTGCAGAGATTATATTCCAGTCATAAACATCAGTCAAAAACATTACATTCATAAATTAATTTTCTGCCAGTCGTAAATATCAATCATATGCAGTATATCTGTGTTTTCGCCATCTACTTTTCGCCTGTTACGTATGTATTAATTCTTTAGACATCTATTTTTATTATTCTGAAGAGCAAATCAATTATCGCTTCTTTTATTTTACATATTTTAATTCTGAACGTCCTGAATACATAGTGTACTCGGATAATGGCAGACGCACCTACATTTCTCCTTATGGTAAAGACACAGTGGTACCCAGAAGGCTGTCTACCACATCTTCCTACATAAAGTCATGTTGATATTCACTTCTATTAGATTCATGGAAACTGTGTCCTTTGTAAAAACAAATAAATAAAATGACGCACAAGATTACTATATTCACCCTGCGTTTCTCCAAAGCTGAATAAAATTGCCTGGTGGCGGGGAGAATAAAGTCTCGAGAAATACTATGGCATTGATGGGGTTAGTGGAGATTATTATTAACAACCCCTTCATTACGAGAGCTTTTCCTCCCTAATCCAGATTGAAATTTATGGCGATGTCTAAAAATCTATATTTTCCGAATGGGTTCAGAAAATATATTAATTAATTAATAAGTACGTAAATGAGAGTTGCGAAGGTCCCCCCCCCCCCCGGTTCCATGAGAGCATGGTCTTAGTGAATAATGATAATAATAACTAGAATTCCCGAAATTGCTTGAAACAATAGTTAAAAAAAAGAACGCCACAGTCCAGATGAAAACACTTTTTGTTATCACTGTAGCCCGAATGTTAAGGGACTTTTGGTATGATCTTCAGACTTTTTACGGAATTTGACCTGTGACCTTGAGATCAAGGGCAAGGGTATTCATACTATTCAAGCCATGTTCTTGCTCATGAGAACTACATTTCCACCTAGTTGGGTCAAAATCGGCCAAATATTTTCCGATTTACCACTTTCAGAAGTAATTAATTTTTCCTCAATATCTCACAAAGTATTTACATCGGAACTCAATATCAATAACTAGATGCACCAGTATATGCTGACGATTACATACTAGGAACATTTTGCAAAGCAATCGATTCTAGAAGTCATTTAAAGCTGCGCTTGGGAGAGCAAAAAATTAGAAAAAAGAAATCAACAGAGTGGCGCTAGTCTGTGGCGCTAGTGCTAAAGATTTTTTGTGTGTGTCAAAAGAAGCCTAAAACATCACTTCCTGAACATTTTCAAGTCTATCTCCTGGAATGTTCTGATCTTGGAATGCCAACTTCTAGATCTCCCCTCCCCCCAAAAAAAGACATATAATATATGTACAATATCAAATAAGAACTCCCACAGAATGTGGATAATGACGCTTATACTGAGGTACAGATTACAATCAAGATGCTTATGATCAGACTGAGAGAATGATAATGAAATCGAGGATACGAAAATGAAGCAGGTTTTAGTCTGCTCTCTCTCTCTCTCTCTCACACACACACACACACACACACACACACACACACTAACACATATATATATATATATATATATATATATATATATATATATATGTATGTATATGTATATATATATATATATATATATATATATATATATATATATATATATATATATATATATATATATATATATATATATTGTTACGGCAACAGAGAGAGAGATAATGAACACTTCAAGTGAGAATACTAAAATCACTACTGTCCCGTAAAAGTTCCCAACGTCTTCAAAACAAAAGAAGAGTACTAGGTAAAATTACAAAGTTAAAGATTAATGCTCAAACTAACAACTAAATCTCCAGGACTCATAAGGATAATAATGTAATGGCAAAAACACGTTAAATATATGGTTAACTGCAATAGCCTCTATTAACACGAAATTAGTAACAGTAAATTTATCTAAGTCAGGCCCTGATAAAATGAGAAAACCAGGATAATGCGCAGATTAATGTATTATTACAGATACAAAATATTATTAATAATGGCTGACATCAAAAACTCTACATGAATCATAAAAACCTTACCAGGCCTACGAATTAACTGCCTTATGTGAGCCATACAGTACAAGAAAAATGAAGTAACAACACTTATACTCAAATTATACAGCAGCTAGATGGTTGGAGACTTCCTGAGCACTCACAAAAATAATAATAACTGTACAGGGGAGGACAGAGATGTGAAGAAAATGAGGAGTAGATCTAAGTAGCAATAATAATGCAAAGACTGAGCTCATTATATAGGGGCCGGCAGAGCTTGATTCAACTTGCAAGAAGGACGAGCAAATGAAGCCATAGGGGACAAAGAGTTGACAATCCTCCTCTGAACAACAGATGAAGAACGACTTACTGTACTATAAGGGGGAGAAGGGGGAAGTGAGGTAAGAACACGCAAAGCCTGGTCACCTATGGAAGCCACGAGGCGAATCGTGATCAAACATGCACAACATACTGTACGTTAGAATTATACAAAGGATGATGAAATCATAGGCTATGTAACAATATATATATATATATATATATATATATATATATATCTATATATATATATATATATATATATATACAGTATATCTATCTATCTATCTATCTATCTATCTATATATATATATATATATATATATATATATATATATATATATATATATATATATAAAAAAGACAAATAAGGATGGAGATGACACCCGCCAGCATTTTCTTTCAATATATTTCTCGAATTTTCGGACACTTCACGTGGCCATCATCAGGGTACATATGTGGGATCCTACCAAAGAGCAATACTCGTTGTACTACAACATATATGGATCTAAAGTTAATCATTTTCTATATACTGTATATGTATTATTAAAATGAAGAACATGAAAAAAATAGATATATATAAACTAACACTAAACCAAACTTATCAAAAATCTATAGTCTTCGTATAGTATAAATAAAGACAAGAAAAGGAAACTACAGCAAAAATGCACATATAATCAATACACAAAAGCAATGCACAAAAAATATAAAGCTCACCAATCGGAAGTAAAGCCCCCAAGACACTAAGCTGAATAGAGCTGGTAAGGAACTGGTACAACTATGTCAAATGACGTTGCCGATGTCTGACCTGTCATTTGACATAGTTGTACCGGGACTCACTACCAGCTCTATTCAACAGTGTCTTGGGGGCTTACTTCCGATTAGTAAGCTTTATATTTTTGATGTGCATTGCTTTTGTTAGTATTAATTTTATATGTGAATTTTTAGCTTGTAGTTTCCTTTTCTTGTCTTTATTTATACTATACGAGAAGACCTGTAGATTTTGATAAGTTTGGTTTATGTTGGTTTACTATATATATTTTTTCATGGTCTTCATTTTAATAATACATATACAGTATATATAGAAAATGATTAACTTTTAGATCCATATATGTTGTAGTACAACAGTATTATGCTCTTTGGTAGGATCCCACATATGTACCCTGATGATGGCCACGTGAAGTATCCGAAAGAATTCGGGTGCAGATACATTGAAAGAAAAATGCTGGCAGTGTCATCTCCATCCTTATTTGTCTTTTATGGAAGTTACGGTGCCAAGGGTCCATTGCTGATGTGCTTTTGATTACTATATATATATATATATATATATATATATATATATATATATATATATATATATATATATATATATATATATTACATGTCTTCTCTAATAACCACTTCATTGCGATGAGAAAAATTGTTATTCATGGTACTGCCTGACATTCTTCTTTTTCTTTTTCCTTTTAGCTCAAGCGAGACCCCTTGTTGTACAGCGATGCGAACCATCCCTCATTAACCCTGTCATGGTGGGTACAAGTCTAGTTCTCTAAGCCAGATAACGCTAAACGATTTAATGCACACGGGAGTGAGTCACAGGAGCCTTAGTGTTTAACTTTAAAATAACTGCACCACCAAAACACACCCTTGCAAGACCACATAATTCTCTCTCTCTCTCTCTCTCTCTCTCTCTCTCTCTCTCTCTCTCTCTCTTTTATTTATCTATATATCTATCTAGTGACAGACGCCTTAAACCCTTAAAGTGTGTCAACAAATAAATCCGCCTCCACGTTGTCCTGTGCTCGACCATTTGACTGCCCTCCTTCCAACTCACATCCCTCCTCCCTCCCCTTATCACTCCACTCCATCCCTCAATCTCATCCTTGGTCTCCCTCCCCCCCACAGTTCCTCTCCCCTTTCAGCTCACTCACATTCACACTTCTAGTCCGTCCCTCATTTTTCACCCCCTCCACATGGTCCAACAATCTCAAAATTCACATCGTAGCACTTTCAGTCACATTCATGTTCTTTTAAATCATTCCTTCAGTCATTTTCCTGTTTTCCCATAATCCTGCACCCAGACCAGAGCACAGTTAACCCCTTCATTCTGAGGACGTCATTTAATTGATTGATTAATATCTTTTTTATCATAATCATACCACCATGAGACGAGTAAAGGTTGTAGGTCCGTATTATCATGAGTTAAGGAAGCTCTGTAACACCTTTTTCCCTTTGAGATTTATTTTCCATATTACACATTATTGTCCCCAATATCTGTGTTACATAAATCCTTCAAACATCGCCACACTCATAAACAACGAGTAAAAGGACATTAACTAGCCATATCCAAAAATAAATCGCAAAAGAAGAGGTGTTAGGGAGACTCCTTACATGAGAATACTGAAAGCGCTTAGATAGGCACGTCATTATCCCCTTCACTACGACAGGTATTTGGAATGTGAATATAATCGTTTGGTGTCGGCCAGATTAAAGCACAGAAGGACGTCGGTTTTGAAGAATTCCTTGATTTGATTTTTCTTTTGTATTATTTTCCGGAACTAAATGTGGCCATAAAGCAGCAGCGCCTGACCAGACCTTATTAATAATAATATATATACCCACACATCATAACCTACTCTCTCTCTCTCTCCCTCTGTCTATCTATCTCTGTTTCCAGTCGCTTCCCCTTCCTTCCCCTCCTCCTCACACTGTAATCACCTTGCTCTTTTTCTCCCTAGCCCTACTACCTTACAATCTCCCTCCCTTCCCTTTTAACCTCTTTCCCCAACCCTCCTCCACCGCCTTCGATCCTCACCTCCATCCCTCCCTCACTCCCTCCATCACTCCCCTCTCTCTGTATCCCTCAACCTCCCCCCAACCCCTCCCATCCCATCCACAATCCCTCCCTCTCTCCAGTATCCCCTACTTCCCATGAATACCCCTTCCCTCTTCCCCCTACTACCAACTCCTTCCCCCTTCCCCCTCTCTAACCTCCCCTCCCTCTCTAACTCCCTTCCCCTTCCCCCTTTCTAACCCCCTTCCCTATCTCTTTCCCCCTCTCCCTCCCCGTCCCCCTTCCCCCTCTACCTCTCTACCCCTTTACCACTCCCATCTCTCTAACCCCCTCCCCCTCAAGAGGTGTGTATTTTCCCAATAATTTTTCAACGCTCATCATTTGGGCTCTACTTCGATTTTTTTTTTTTATAAACTTTCCGAAATGAACCAGAAATATTCCCCGCACCACCCACAGGCAGACTGAGTCGGTATTTTGGTAATAATTCTGGAGTGACGGAACTGAATTATATATTGAATGAGACTTAACTGTGTGCATGGACGGCGCAAGGGAATTATTTCCGATGGATGTCTCTATCGGTCAGTAGTGGGGAAGCGCCCGGTAAATGGGTAAAAAATATTTGTTAATGTGTAATTCATCGGGTCGGGTTCAAGGATCACTTGATGGTCGTGATCGTCAGCTTTTTACCCTCCCGGAAGGGGAGCTGAGAGCTCACTTATAGTCCGATCTAAAAGGCAAAACTGTGACCTTCACACACGCACACACACGTCCCCTTGCTCAAAGGGGACAGTAACCACCCACTTCATCAGTGAAACTTTTCGCAACCTGAGCAAGGCGCGAACTCCCGTCCACCAGTTGGCAAGCAAGAACGTTACCACTGCGCTAAGGTTTTGTGTGTGTGTGTGTGTGTGTGTGTGTGTGTGTGTGTGTGAACCGAATAGTTTTCAGCTGATTTGAATTAAATTTGTTGACAGGCTTGAGAGGGAGCCCAGGGGGAATAAAGCTGTTTTTTTTTTTTTTAACAAGTCAAAGGCCATGTTCACATATAAAGGTCAACTTAAACGGTTTTGACCTTATTTAACCCAAACTTGGTGGAAAGAGTTTGAAGGTAACACAAGCATCATGATTCAAATCTGAAAGCAATGAAAAGTCATAGGTCAAGGTCACAAGTTTAACCCAACCTCTTTCAGTGTTGATTCGATTTTGACCACAGAATTGAGCAGGGTGTAATGGTCAGCCAAGGACGAACAGACTCAAGTTTGAGAGTAGTATGTCAAATGTCATGGTCACAGGGCAAAGTCAGGTTAGACATTTTTTATCCATTTAGGGCCAAACTTGGTGGAGAGGTTGTGAAGTTAGGCAAAAAATGCAACAACTTAATTTTGAGAACAAGTCAAGGAAGTCCTACAGGAATCGGAGATAAATTTGGCGCCTTAGTTTAGGTTGAGAATGGGGGCATGCTTTGAGTGCTCCTTTTTGTTATTAATATTATTACCGCCCGGCCTAGAGAGGGGATAATGTAATCACCTTCATCTGTGTGTGTGCATGCCTGTGTGTCTGCCTGTTGCCAAAATATCTCAAAATCAAATACTTCGAGGGCACTATCCTCGGCAGTCTGGCTTGCTGTTTAATAATTTTGGCAAAATTGTAATGGTATGCCTCCGACTGCCAGAGAATTACTGATCTAAAAGGCTTTTTAGACGCGAACCCTGACACTGAAGCACTGCGGGCCGGAATTCTAATACTTTTTTTTTTTCGATTTGGAGGAACCTGCGGTGCTATGTCACCCATTGCATTGTCAAGAGGATTACTGATCTTGTTTTTAGTGATGGAGAGAGCGATTCGCATTCGTGGGCGAATGCTTTGGCTTTATTATCATCCAGCATCATTATTATTATTACTATTACCTCCGCCAAGGGGGTTATGTTTTTTGCAAGCGTTTGTTTCGTTTGTTTATCTGTTTGTCTGTCTCTGTCTGTTAGCGGGATTACTCAAAGAGTCATGAACATATTTTGATTAAATTTTGTGGAAGAGTGGGCCATGGAGCCAAAAGGAAAAAATGGTTGAATTTGGGGGCTGATCCGAATCACTGATCCGAGGTATCCCGCACAATTATCTCCAAAAGTTCTCAGTTCATTTCATTGAAATTTTGTGGAAAGGTGAATGCCATGGACCAAGAAAAAAATGTTTGAATTTGGGTGCTGATCCGAATCTGGGATTACTCAAAAAGATATGCACGAATATTGACGAAATTTCGTGGAAGGGTGGGGAAATGGGCGAGGAAGAGAAGCGGTTTGATTTTTGGGGCGGATCTGGATTCAGATCAGGAGTATCCGTAGAACTACGTATCTGCAAAATGAAATTTTGTGGAAGGGTGGGCCATGGACCTAAAAAAAAATGATGAAATTTTGGGGCGGATGCGGATCTGGATCCTTTTTAATGGCAATGGGACTGGCGGAGGTAAATGCGGCGCTCTGAGTACTTTCTGGTTATTATTTGTATTTGTAGTTCCTATAGTGAGACAAGGCATAAGAAAGGGAAGGAGGATTGAGCTATCCCCCGTACCCTTAAGGGCAGGTCTATGAATAACAGTGGATTAATTGCGATTGAGGCTAAAAGGGAGGAGAATAATTGTGAGAAGAAAGCCCGGATGTGTTAGCTTTGGGTGTAGCAAAGATGAAAGGGAAAGGTGAATCTAAGTTTGGAAGTGTGATTAGAAGGATGTCAGGTGTTAATAGAGGAAGAGCAAGAGGAGTGGCCTTGTTAGTGAGCTAGGAAGTGCAACAATGTGTTACTGAATGGAAGGAAGTGTCATCAGAGACTGATGTAGGTGAAAGCAAAATTTGAACGTGAGTTGTGGGTGTTTGTGAGTGCATCTGGTCCTGGTAATGAAAGGGATGAAGAAGAGAAGGAGTCTTTCTGGAATGATGCTGATGAGTGTCTGCAGGGTTTTGGAGCGAATGTGAATGTGGTAGTGATGGGAGATCTGAATGGCAGTTGAAGGTGTTGTTGGTATGCATGGTGTGCCTTGAAGAAATGATAATGGGGAAAGAAATGATAGGGGTGTGAGTTGAACGAGAGATGGTGATTGGAAATAATTTGTTTTGAGAAGATGTTTATAGGTATACATGGGTAAGGCAGGAGGATGGAAGGGTTGTTGATAGAGCTTTGATG
>NW_027644297.1:0-4995 GCF_032717465.1 Coenobita brevimanus
CTTAATTTACAACTTATTGCAATTCTAAATTTTTGCAAGGAATCAAAATCGTGCCTAGGCATGGGTAATTCTATTAGAGCCCACAATAAATGATTTATAACTTGTTCCCTGTCTTCGTAATTTTGTCTAAGGATGGTCAAAGCCACTTCATAGTTATTTTCTTCTACTGGTAATTCTTTTATCAGTTGATATGGTGTTCCTTTGACCTGTCCTAACAAATAAGTAAGTTTGGTGACTTTAGGGAGATCTGTTCTATCGTGTACCAAATATTTGAACTGATCCCAGAAGGATTTCCAGTTCTGCTCTCCATCAAATTCTGGAAGCGTTATTTGTGGTAACACAGCTCTACTCTGCTGTGCCACAACTTGTGTTTCCGCGGCAGTGTCAGCTAATTTTGACTCTAGTGTCTTTACTACAGTTAAGTATTCTTCTAATTTGTCTTCAAACTTCGTAGTTTCTGACTCTAAGAGTTCCTTATTCTCAGCCTTTACTATAGCCGCTTCTAAAGTTAAGTAACTCTCTTCGTACTTACTCCATCGATCTTTCAGAATATTTAGGAGACTATTTATTCTCTCCTTGGACAGAGGTATTTGGTCCAACGACTGGTTACAATCATTTATGGCTCTAGTTACCCATCCTGCCTTACTACTAGAAGATCTTTGCAATAAAGAAACAGACATGTTGACGGAGTTCTAATTTAATAATTTAATTATGAATTCCAACCACAATTTTACCTCAACTTAGTAATGATTTGATTATTTTAAATTTTGAAGAGGGTAGGGATTAAGTCCTCATTGTACAAATTATCCCCTCTCCCAATTTCGTAATATTCATTACAGCTCAGCTAATTATTTAATTTAATTTTTGAGGAGTGTAGGGATTAGGTCTATACTTTTAACCTATTCCCCAGGGTTATTAAACCTCTAGGGTTTTATTTCATCCCCACACTCAATTGCCAAAACACCCATATTCCCAGAGCTCAGAATTTATTACCTCAATACTCCATAGGCCCACCCATAGCTTGTACAGCATAGAACTCTCCTTTCTTATGTTCTACATAATTTATAAATTTCTGCAGAACCGCTTCCCTACCATGATGGTTCCAATGTATACCATCAGATTTCAACATTGCTTGGAAGGGCTTGGCATTAAAATGTATGAAATCCCTTCCCTTCCTGGCCCGTTGCAAACTTCCGGTTTACAGCTCTGCTAACTAATTTATATGTTCCATAACAAACTGGAGAGCCATATGGCAGGTTCCTTGGCTCGAGGAGAGTTATGGCTACTGAGGATTTACAAGAGCCCTCTATGGCTCCTACCACTGCTAAAATATTCTCCACTACTTCATTGACCTCCACGTCCTCATGGATATCATTTCCTCCAAGGAACAGGACCGTACGGTCATGCTCCCAGTCTAGTACGGCATTCAGCCTTTCATCTTCAGAGAAAGAGCTTGCCTTTCCTCCCGGAGCTCTATAGACACGTACGTCCACGTCTTCCACTTCAACCGAACGTGGTAGTAAACTGTGCCCCACAAAAGCAACTTTAAACACATTCAGCGCCTCGGCACACATCGGCTATCCTCACTCGGTCGGGGCACCAAAAATGTGAAAAATGTTGAGTAGTTCTGTTAAACAAATCGGGGCCCTCTTTCTGGGCACCAAAATGTGAGAAATGTTTAATGTATCCAAGTCGGTATCCCTGCCGGGACACCGCTATGCAAGAATTTTCTCGGTACACAACTCGTAGGTCGTTACTTTTCCCTAAAGTTGTCTAAGTAAATCAAACAAGTCTCATAGAGTTAGGTGAAACGTAAATTAAATTTAACTCACCTACAATACTATCTTCTAATCTATCTCTTCGCTAATCCCCCCTTGAATTGGCCAATTCGTAAAGGTTACTTAGCTATATGAAGAGGGAGTGATCGTTAACCGATAACGATGAGGCTGCCTGGTATCGTTGCTTAGGCAAGCAAGCGTCCTTATGGTGTGTATATACAACGTGCTAACTCCACGAGAGCTAGGAGCAGAGTGCGTGAACACGGCAAGCCCCAACACTTTCATCGCATTGTGGGTTACCAACTCTTATTTAATTACAGTACTAAATACAGTTAAATTACATCATGATATGTACAGGGCAAATCTAACAAATTAATCTTAGTTCCACTTAAATTAAAGTTAGACCAATTATTCCCTTTAACTATGTAAATATCTTAATTCCACATCTGCCTTAACAGGGGAATCTTTCCCTGCTTGCCACGTCACCTATCGCGCAGACGCAGCTTAGGTCAGTGGAAAATACCACATAATTACATGTATTTACAATGCATAGTTGTCCACGGGGGTTAAATGCAGTAGCATTTAATTTATCAATAACAAGAATTATTAAAGAGAACGTCGTTTCTGGGTTATTAAAACCGCTTGAATAATTAACAACAGTCTCTACGTCCTCTGCCTTTAACCAGGGATAAACTATGATAAATTTAGAGAGCGCAACTGCTCTGGGGGAAAATATTTCCCACAGTTTTGGGGCCGGCGGAAAATGATACGTTGTATCATGTAATATGACCCTTAGCCAAGAGTTCCCTCCATAATTCTCGAGAACCCTGTGCTGCGGCCCTACTAGGTCGCGCCTCTTGACCCGTTTGATCTTCACCATTCTCTGAATCCGGAGTGGCTGCTAACTCAAGGGGTACCAGTTTATCAATAGTTTTTATACTGGTATGTCCCCTGCATTTTATTTTTACGAGTCTCAGCACCCCTTCAGAATCTGGGTGTGTGGAGATCACTTTAGCTAATGGCCACTGGGATCTTGGCTGTTCAGTCTTCACTAAGACCACATCTCCTATGTTAATAACTGATTTGTTGCTGGCAGCTTGAGCTCCATAAAACCTCTCGCGTAGGCTCAAAAGATACTCTTCACTCCAATGTCTATTCCATGTATCCAGCACCCTTTTCAGACGTTGATATCCCTCCCGAAGGTGTTGTCCTAAATCATTATTTTCTATGTTAGGATCATCAACTTCTTCCTGGATATCCACACAAGGCATCGGATGGAGCTTCCTGCCATGTAACATGTGAGCCGGTGTTAAGGCCTCTAGCGAGTCGCTAGTGTCATCTTGATAAGTCAGAGGTCTATTATTAATCCTGGCTTCAATTTCAGTTATTACTGTTCTTAAATCTTCTCTCGTGATCTTAGTTCTATGTAATGTTTTCCTCAGGCAGTTCTTGACAATACCAATCATTCTTTCGGTAAATCCATTTTGCCATGGAGCTCTTGGAGCTGTGAACTGCCAAATACAATTTCTGATTCCCAGCGCCGACTTAACCTTCGGGTCGTTCATTATGTTCAACAGTAAGGGAGCTGCTCCAACGAAATTAGTTCCGTTGTCGCTTATTAACTTGCCAGGACAAGACCTTCTAGCGGCAAATCTGCGAAAGACATTGAGGAATGTCTCTGAGCTTAGGTCTTCCGCTAATTCTAGATGGACTGCCCTTGTGTAGGCACAAGTAAATAAACAAATGTAAACTTTATGGGGAGTTTCCTCACCCGTAACAGTTATAGCCCCTGTGTAGTCCACTCCTGTTATATGGAAGGGCCGACTTATGTTCACCCTATCCTTCGGTAGGGCTGGTGGTCCTGGGTAGATATAAGGTCGCTGCTCATACCTCCTACAAATGATGCAGTTTTTGAGATATTTTTTAATAACCTGTCTACCCTTAGGAATCCAGTACCTTTCCCGAATTTGGGCTAAGGTCTGCGGTACACCTCCATGGAGAGTGGAATCATGGGCTTCCTTTATAATAAGTTGTACAAAGCACCCACTCTTAGGTAATAAAATGGGATGTTTGGTTTGGATGGGCAAGTCAGCCTTTACCAATCGGCCTCGACATCTTATCAGACCTTTTCCGTCTAAGAACAAGCCTAAATTCTTCATCAGCTTATTCCTTTTTCCAGTGTCTTGGCCTAAAAGTTTATATATTTCCCCGTAAGAATTTCTTTGTACTCTTTTCAGCCAGTATTCTAGGGGATCTAATTTCTGAAACCCCACCTTCTTATTCAAAAATTCAACAACCAATTTAGTAGTATTTAGAAGTTGTCTTATTGATGAAAATCGGCTGATGTCAATCACTTCTGGCTCAGGTACTACAGGATCCAAGTTCACTACACTAATCTCAGCAATACTGTACTGTTTCTGTTCAGGCCAATCCTTAGTGAGTAACCATTTAGGACCTTTAAACCACAAATTATCTTTGATCAGTCTCCTTACGGTCGAACCTCTCGAGAGCAGATCAGCTGGATTTTGTTTGGAGGACACATGCATGAAATTTAAATTTGGAAGACAGCTCTTTAATAGTCTTCACTCTATTACGGACGAAAGGAATTTTACTGTCTTCCTTCCCTATCCAGTAAAGACAAATCTCACTGTCAGTCCATATGTAAATATCCTCAAACTGAGTATCAAGAGTAGTGGTTATATACCTGGCCAATTTAGTTCCTACTTCTATGGAAGCCAATTCCATTTGAGGTAGGGTTCTTTCTTTAATTGGCGCAACTCTGGCTTTGGACATTATAATCTTACTATCCTCTCCTGTTGCGCAATAAGCTACTGCTCCATAGGCCCTTTGAGAAGCATCACAAAATATGTGTAAGTGCGACTTCTCATTACTGTTTATTTTCCTGGGAATACATATGCTTGATGTAGTTTCAAACTCCTTTCTAATCTGTTCCCATTGTTCCACATATGTCTCACCTAATTCAGTGTCCCAGTCTAACTTTTCTCGCCAAGCCTCCTGTACTAAACATTTGCCCCTAATAACTATAGGACTGACAAATCCTAATGGGTCAAATAGCTTGGAAACCTGACTTAACAAGGACCTCTTGGTGAGAGTGACATCAGAGAACTTAATTGGTTTCAAACTTATTACATCAGCTGTTGTATCCCAGTTAAGACCTAACACATTTTGAATTTTGGGAATGTCAGAATCTGGATAG
>NW_027644298.1:0-21978 GCF_032717465.1 Coenobita brevimanus
GAGGGCCTATAACAGGTCGAGACTCCAGGCAAGAGGGTCTCCCTGCACCGTGACCAGAGGAGGGCCTACAACAGGTCGAGACCCCAGGCAAGAGGGTCTCCCTGCAACATCGGACCCGGGTCGAGTCTCCCCCCAGCGGGTACGGTGATTCCCGCCACGGGAAGAGCCCCCGGAGGTCCCCTTATAGTGACAGAGTGATATCGCCCCAGAAACCCGGGCAAGATTAGTGACTTTTCCTTTCCTATAGTGAGACAGAGACAGTGATCCAGTGACAAAGTGAACCAGCGGGATTACACCAAAAAGTGTCCGTAAATACCTTCCCTTGGAAAAGACTATAAGTTCTGGGCCCGTACAACTAGTGCTATTCCCAAGTCCAGTCTAGAGGAGTCCCCCCCTTTGCCAGTGTACGTGCGGGCGAGAGTGCCACGCCGAGCCCAAACAGTGAATTATAGTGATCTGCTCCCCTTGTTCTTTTATAGTAATAATCCCTCCCCGGCTCATCAAGCCCAGACATCTCGATTGCACCAGTACACTAAGACCTTTTGGACTTTAATGCAAGTTAGTCTCATTCACTTATGGACCCTTAACCTATTGTAAAGTATAATTATAGTGTGTGTGAATATCCCGTGTTGTACTAACGTAACTTTGTATATCTGTATCCTCTGTCTATAATATCATTCTATGTAATATTGTCACGGTGTTAGAATTAAGGTAATAGCTGTGTTAAAGGTGGACTGCCTAGTTTTTATGTCCTGTTCCTTTGTTAGTGCATTACTTCCGGTCCGGAAAGAGGACCCCGCTCAGTAGCTAGTGTTTTTAGTAAGAGGAGTCGGCCTAAAAACACTCAGCATAACAGCCTCAGTGCAGTTCAGTGTCAGTACAAGATTGTATAGCTCCGGTACTTGTGAAAACAGTGAAGTGTCGTTGGCAAGCATTAAGTGTGATTATTTGGTGAATAAAGATCGCGAACCTGAGAAGCCAGTGTTTACGGCGCTTGAGCCAATCTTATTGCACACCGAAAGGCTGGCCATAGGAAGACCAACTCACTGGGCATCGTTCTTCCTATACTGAACTACTGCTGTTGGAGCCTGTGGTAGTGTGGGACGGGGATGTAACAACAATATTTACACTTAGCCCATCATATTATTAACTGATCTGATTACCATTCTCTTTCTTTGTACACACTAATTATATTTCCTTTATTCTTTGATGCCGAGTTCCATGTGGACTTCTTTAATTTAGTTTAGATATCTTTTTATAAACTAGTATACTCTTATTATTTGTACAGTGGCCACCTACTATTCATATTATCATACCATTTTCATAAAATCCAGTTATGTTATCAATATTACTTTAATATTTTGATTATCTTTTAATAACCTCTGCTTCTGTAACATGTCGGGAGACACTTTGTCTACCCGGGGTAATATTGTAATGTGTACAAATGTATGACTTTAATATGTATGATGATGTCTATGCCTAAATGTATAGGTACTGTATGATACAGATGCTGAGAGAGAGCCTGCTGCAAATGTAGTGTATTTGCTGAGTTCCTCTTGTGTACAGATCAGAGTATTTGCAAACTCAGTGTAAAGTGCTTGTCACATGCTACACATGATCACCCCTTAGATCTCTCCCACCGATTTAGTAACAGTCAGAGAGAAACTAGACACCATGGGAGTAGGACACATGTAAGATCAGTAAACTGTCAAGATGTCACTGGAGGTGTTTAACAATCCGGCTTTCTGTGTGTCTGTCTTCATTCAACTCCTTCTCGACTTAATCTGGCTGGGAATCTACACACTGACTAAACTGAACTGAACTGTCCTGGAGGGGGGACAGTCCTTTAAAGACTCTGCCGCCCTTCCTTCCGAGTCCACATGCCAGAGCAGCCCATAATTTTTCAGAGTTCACTTGAGAACTCACAATTTCTCACGCAATTATGCATCAAAATTAACAATACACAGTAACACTAATGACAAGAACTAATACCTAAGGTAAGAGAGAGAAGGTAAGCAAAACAGGCATGCCAAAATCTCCAGAATTTTCCTTACATCTGATATAGGCTATACAGGTGTGAAAAATGTAGAGTAATTCTGTTAAACAAATCGGGGCCCTCTTTCTGGGCACCAAAATGTGAGAAATGTTAAATGTATCCAAGTCGGTATCCCTGCCGGGACACCGCTATGCAAGAATTTTCTCGCTACACAACTCGTAGGTCGTTACTCCTCCCTAAAGTTGTCTAAGTAAATCAAACAAGTCTCATAGAGTTAGGTGAAACGTAACTTAACCTTAACTCACCTACAATACTATCTTCTAATCTATCTCTTCGCTAATCCCCCCTTGAATTGGCCAATTCGTAAAGGTTACTTAGCTATATGAAGAGGGAGTGATCGTTAACCGATGACGATGAGGCTGCCTGGTAGAGTTGCTTGGGCAAGCAAGCGTCCTTATGGTGTGTATGTACAACGTGCTAACTCCACAAGAGCTAGGAACAGAGTGAGTGAATGCGGCAAGCCCCAACACTTTCATCGCATTGTGGGTTACCAACTCTTATTTAATTACAGTACTAAATACAGTTAAATTACATCATGATATGTACAGGGCAAATCTAACAAATTAATCTTAGTTCCACTTAAATTAAAGTTAGACCAATTATTCCCTTTAACTATGTAAATATCTTAATTCCACATCTGCCTTAACAGGGGAATCTTTCCCTGCTTGCCACGTCACCTATCGCGCAGACGCAGCTTAGGTCAGTGGAAAATACCACATAATTACATGTATTTACAATGCATAGTTGTCCACGGGGGTTAAATGCAGTAGCATTTAATTTATCAATAACAAGAATTATTAAAGAGAACGTCGTTTCTGGGTTATTAAAACCGCTTGAATAATTAACAACAGTCTCTACGTCCTCTGCCTTTAACCAGGGATAAACTATGATAAATTTAGAGAGCGCAACTGCTCTGGGGGAAAATATTTCCCACAGTTTTGGGGCCGGAAAATGATACGTTGTATCATGTAATATGACCCTTAGCCAAGAGTTCCCTCCATACTTCTCGAGAACCCTGTGCTGCGGCCCTACTAGGTCGCGCCTCTTGACCCGTTTGATCTTCACCATTCTCTGAATCCGGAGTGGTTGCTAACTCAAGGGGTACCAGTTTATCAATAGTTTTTATACTGGTATGTCCCCTGCATTTTATTTTTACGAGTCTCAGCACCCCTTCAGAATCTGGGTGTGTGGAGATCACTTTAGCTAATGGCCACTGGGATCTTGGCTGTTCAGTCTTCACTAAGACCACATCTCCTATGTTAATAACTGATTTGTTGCTGGCAGCTTGAGCTCCATAAAACCTCTCGCGTAGGCTCAAAAGATACTCTTCACTCCAATGTCTATTCCATGTATCCAGCACCCTTTTCAGACGTTGATATCCCTCCCGAAGGTGTTGTCCTAAATCATTATTTTCTATGTTAGGATCATCAACTTCTTCCTGGATATCCACACAAGGCATCGGATGGAGCTTCCTGCCATGTAACATGTGAGCCGGTGTTAAGGCCTCTAGCGAGTCGCTAGTGTCATCTTGATAAGTCAGAGGTCTATTATTAATCCTGGCTTCAATTTCAGTTATTACTGTTCTTAAATCTTCTCTCGTGATCTTAGTTCTATGTAATGTTTTCCTCAGGCAGTTCTTGACAATACCAATCATTCTTTCGGTAAATCCATTTTGCCATGGAGCTCTTGGAGCTGTGAACTGCCAAATACAATTTCTGATTCCCAGCGCCGACTTAACCTTCGGGTCGTTCATTATGTTCAACAGTAAAGGTGCTGCTCCAACGAAATTAGTTCCGTTGTCGCTTATTAACTTGCCAGGACAAGACCTTCTAGCGGCAAATCTATGAAAGACATTGAGGAATGTCTCTGAGCTTAAGTCTTCCGCTAATTCTAGATGGACTTCCCTTGTGTAGGCACAAGTAAATAAACAAATGTAAACTTTATGGGGAGTTTCTTCACCCGTAACAGTTATAGCCCCTGTGTAGTCCACTCCTGTTATATGGAAGGGCCGACTTATGTTCACCCTATCTTCGGTAGGGCTGGTGGTCCTGGGTAGATATAAGGTCTCTGCTCATACCTCCTACAAATGATGCAGTTTTTGAGATATTTTTTAATAACCTGTCTACCCTTAGGAATCCAGTACCTTTCCCGAATTTGGGCTAAGGTCTGCGGTACACCTCCATGGAGAGTGGAATCATGGGCTTCCTTTATTATAAGTTGTACAAAGCACCCACTCTTAGGTAATAAAATGGGATGTTTGGTTTGGATGGGCAAGTCAGCCTTTACCAATCGGCCTCGACATCTTATCAGACCTTTTCCGTCTAAGAACAAGCCTAAATTCTTCATCAGCTTATTCCTTTTTCCAGTGTCTTGGCCTAAAAGTTTATATATTTCCCCGTAAGAATTTCTTTGTACTCTTTTCAGCCAGTATTCTAGGGGATCTAATTTCTGAAACCCCACCTTCTTATTCAAAAATTCAACAACCAATTTAGTAGTATTTAGAAGTTGTCTTATTGATGAAAATCGGCTGATGTCAATCACTTCTGGCTCAGGTACTACAGGATCCAAGTTCACTACACTAATCTCAGCAATACTGTACTGTTTCTGTTCAGGCCAATCCTTAGTGAGTAACCATTTAGGACCTTTAAACCACAAATTATCTTTGATCAGTCTCCTTACGGTCGAACCTCTCGAGAGCAGATCAGCTGGATTTTGTTTGGAGGACACATGCATGAAATTTAAATTTGGAAGACAGCTCTTTAATAGTCTTCACTCTATTACGGACGAAAGGAATTTTACTGTCTTCCTTCCCTATCCAGTAAAGACAAATCTCACTGTCAGTCCATATGTAAATATCCTCAAACTGAGTATCAAGAGTAGTGGTTATATACCTGGCCAATTTAGTTCCTACTTCTATGGAAGCCAATTCCATTTGAGGTAGGGTTCTTTCTTTAATTGGCGCAACTCTGGCTTTGGACATTATAATCTTACTATCCTCTCCTGTTGCGCAATAAGCTACTGCTCCATAGGCCCTTTGAGAAGCATCACAAAATATGTGTAAGTGCGACTTCTCATTACTGTTTATTTTCCTGGGAATACATATGCTTGATGTAGTTTCAAACTCCTTTCTAATCTGTTCCCATTGTTCCACATATGTCTCACCTAATTCAGTGTCCCAGTCTAACTTTTCTCGCCAAGCCTCCTGTACTAAACATTTGCCCCTAATAACTATAGGACTGACAAATCCTAATGGGTCAAATAGCTTGGAAACCTGACTTAACAAGGACCTCTTGGTGAGAGTGACATCAGAGAACTTAATTGGTTTCAAAATTATTACATCAGCTGTTGTATCCCAGTTAAGACCTAACACATTTTGAATTTTGGGAATGTCAGAATCTGGATAGTCCTCTTGTATTTTATTCCTCAAAAGCGGTGAATTTGTATTCCAGCTCTGTAACGGCAAATTTGCCTTCCCACATTCGGAATTGGCTACTTCATAAGCCTTCAAAGCTTCCGACTCTGTATCAGCAACACCTTGCAAATTATCCATATAAAAAGCCTGCCCTATTTCTGGACATTTGGCATTTTCAAAATGATGCTTTAAAGTGTTGCAAAGTAGGAAAGGACTAGCACAAGAGCCAAAGAGCACCGATCGGAAACAGTAAGTTTTCAATGGACTATCCTTAATTTGAGGATCATGAGGCCAGAGGAATTTTGTAAATTTCCTATCCTCATCTCTCAGTCCTATTCTGAGAAAAGCCTTACTAATGTCTGCTGTGTAAGCGTAAGGTTTCTCTCTAAATCTTAGTAACACATTCCCTAACTTCTCTGTTAGTGTAGGTCCAGAGTATAGGCAATCGTTCAAGCTAGCTGATCCCTGGGACGCTTTACTACTACAGTTGAATACTATCCTTATGGGAGTAGTTACTGAATCCTTGCTTACAGCATGATGTGGTAAGTAATGTCCTTCTTTGTGGTTAACAGGGTATTCTACCTCTTCTATAAATTTATTCTTCAATTGATCCTTTATAATATTATCATATAGGGTCAGATGTTCTGGTTTATCTCTCAACTTTCTTAGAAGAGAATTTAACTGAGCTTTAGCTGCTTGGTAATTTGTTGGTAACTCTGAATGGTTTAGTTTCCATGGTAATCCTACCCAATACTGTCCATCCTTAAATTCCACAGACTGATTATACAAGTCCAATGTTATTTTATCTTCAGGGGTTGGTTCCTCAGAGTGTATACCTATACTGTCTAGGTCCCACAGTTTGTGTACAGGTTCAATGTTTTCATCCAACAAGTCATTTATCTGAGTAGGTTCTAATTCTGCACCTATTCTAGCTACCATCAATGACTGTGTGGGGGTAACAAAGACTGAGTCTACTAGTTTGGCCTCTCCTTTAACTTGTTTTGGAAAAGGCAACTGACCCATAATAAGGTTACCTCCTGGACTCTTGAACAACTGTACCTTATTCCTTTTGAAAGTCCTATGTAGGAATCTTCCACAATAATCAGAACCAATTATCATTTTTATGGGACCCACAGTATCTGATTCAACATTCCGTTTAGCCAACTTTATCCCTGAGCTTTGTAAATGATCAGAGGTTTCCTTCAATCCCTTTATGTATATACTTGTCTCCATAGTATCAAGCACAGCTGCTGTTATACGGCATTTATATCTGCCTAATTGTATTACAGGTCTAACTAAATCAAAAGACTGAGCCTTCCTAGTTGTCAAGAATCCTGTAATGGCTAGATTTACCTTGCCGATAACTGGTAACTTTAATTTCTTCACAATGTCTGCAGAAATGAAAGTTTTCTGAGCACCCGTATCAAACAGGGTACATACCAATTGGTTTCTATTCTCAAACAATACTTTCACATCTGCTATTGGTACTGCAGCTGGCATTACTAATGGAGCATTCCCTTTTGCAATTGTCATATTGACGCTTGCAGGTTTAGGAACCTCAATTTTCATCCTAGGGCATAAAGCACTATGATG
This sequence comes from Coenobita brevimanus, assembly GCF_032717465.1. Taxonomy (NCBI): domain Eukaryota; kingdom Metazoa; phylum Arthropoda; class Malacostraca; order Decapoda; family Coenobitidae; genus Coenobita; species Coenobita brevimanus. Next base: position 7,062 of record NW_027644298.1, read on the forward strand.
ATGATCCTTTTTGCATTTAAAGCAAAGATTTAATTTAGTCTTACAGTCCGCGGCAGTATGTTCGGAGTTCATACAGATTATACAACACCCCAGTTCCTGAAGCTTCCCTACTCTAGAAGCATAATCAGGGTAGTGTTGACAAAATACACTGGAATGTTGCTCACCACAAAAGACACAAACTTTCCTGTCTTTTACCATGGAAGGTTTTATTTCCTTAATATCCTCAGCATGTCTATTCCTTATCTTTAATACTTTATCCTCGGCCTTTGTGGAGCTAAGGAAAGTACCTATCTCTTCTTTAGGCACATACTTAGTCTTCTCTGACTTAACTTTCCCTATCAGTTGGTTAGTGGTTTTTTTCTTTACTACAGTCTTCTGTTTGACCTCAGTAGTGTTTAATGTTCCTTCCAAATGTTTACAGAGTTGCATCAAGCCTTCCTCTATCTCTTCACAGGAGAAATTATCCTTCTGGTACCTACCATACAAAGCATCCTTGGTTTTCGGTGGTAGCTTTAAGGACACAATTCTTGAAAGCACCCAATCTGATGTCTTAATATCTTCGTAAGTACCTAAGGCCCTTAATTTACAACTTATTGCAATTCTAAATTTTTGCAAGGAATCAAAATCGTGCCTAGGCATGGGTAATTCTATTAGAGCCCACAATAAATGATTTATAATTTGTTCCCTGTCTTCGTAATTTTGTCTAAGGATGGTCAAAGCCACTTCATAGTTATTTTCTTCTACTGGTAATTCTTTTATCAGTTGATATGGTGTTCCTTTGACCTGTCCTAACAAATATGTAAGTTTGGTGACTTTAGGGAGATCTGTTCTATCGTGTACCAAATATTTGAACTGATCCCAGAAGGATTTCCAGTTCTGCTCTCCATCAAATTCTGGAAGCGTTATTTGTGGTAACACAGCTCTACTCTGCTGTGCCACAACTTGTGTTTCCGCGGCAGTGTCAGCTAATTTTGACTCTAGTGTCTTTACTACAGTTAAGTATTCTTCTAATTTGTCTTCAAACTTCGTAGTTTCTGACTCTAAGAGTTCCTTATTCTCAGCCTTTACTATAGCCGCTTCTAAAGTTAAGTAACTCTCTTCGTACTTACTCCATCGATCTTTCAGAATATTTAGGAGACTATTTATTCTCTCCTTGGACAGAGGTATTTGGTCCAACGACTGGTTACAATCATTTATGGCTCTAGTTACCCATCCTGCCTTACTACTAGAAGATCTTTGCAATAAAGAAACAGACATGTTGACGGAGTTCTAATTTAATAATTTAATTATGAATTCCAACCACAATTTTACCTCAACTTAGTAATGATTTGATTATTTTAAATTTTGAAGAGGGTAGGGATTAAGTCCTCATTGTACAAATTATCCCCTCTCCCAATTTCGTAATATTCATTACAGCTCAGCTAATTATTTAATTTAATTTTGAGGAGTGTAGGGATTAGGTCTATACTTTTAACCTATTCCCCAGGGTTATTAAACCTCTAGGGTTTTATTTCATCCCCACACTCAATTGCCAAAACACCCATATTCCCAGAGCTCAGAATTTATTACCTCAATACTCCATAGGCCCACCCATAGCTTGTACAGCATAGAACTCTCCTTTCTTATGTTCTACATAATTTATAAATTTCTGCAGAACCGCTTCCCTACCATGATGGTTCCAATGTATACCATCAGATTTCAACATTGCTTGGAAGGGCTTGGCATTAAAATGTATGAAATCCCTTCCCTTCCTGGCCCGTTGCAACTTCCGGTTTACAGCTCTGCTAACTAATTTATATGTTCCATAACAAACTGGAGAGCCATATGGCAGGTTCCTTGGCTCGAGGAGGGTTATGGCTACTGAGGATTTACAAGAGCCCTCTATGGCTCCTACCACTGCTAAAATATTCTCCACAACTTCATTGACCTCCACGTCCTCATGGATATCATTTCCTCCAAGGAAAAGGACCGTACGGTCATGCTCCCAGTCTAGTACGGCATTCAGCCTTTCATCTTCAGAGAAAAAGCTTGCCTTTCCTCCCGGAGCCCTATAGACACGTACGTCCACGTCTTCCACTTCAACCGAACGTGGTAGTAAACTGTGCCCCACAAAAGCAACTTTAAACACATTCAGCGCCTCGGCACACATCGGTTTTCCTCACTCGGTCGGGGCACCAAAAATGTGAAAAATGTTGATTAGTTCTGGTAAACAAATCGGGGCCCTCTTTCTGGGCACCAAAATGTGAGAAATGTTTAATGTATCCAAGTCGGTATCCCTGCCGGGACACCGCTATGCAAGAATTTTCTCGGTACACAACTCGTAGGTCGTTACTCTTCCCTAAAGTTGTCTAAGTAAATCAAACAAGTCTCATAGAGTTAGGTGAAACGTAAATTAAATTTAACTCACCTACAATACTATCTTCTAATCTATCTCTTCGCTAATCCCCCCTTGAATTGGCCAATTCGTAAAGGTTACTTAGCTATATGAAGAGGGAGTGATCGATAACCGATGACGATGAGGCTGCTTAGTGTAATTGCTTGAGCAAGCAAGCGTCCTTATGGTGCGTATGTACAACGTGCTAACTCCACGAGAGCTAGGAGCAGAGTGAGTGAATGCGGCAAGCCCCAACACTTTCATCGCATTGTGGGTTACCAACTCTTATTTAATTACAGTACTAAATACAGTTAAATTACATCATGATATGTACAGGGCAAATCTAACAAATTAATCTTAGTTCCACTTAAATTAAAGTTAGACCAATTATTCCCTTTAACTATGTAAATATCTTAATTCCACATCTGCCTTAACAGGGGAATCTTTCCCTGCTTGCCACGTCACCTATCGCGCAGACGCAGCTTAGGTCAGTGGAAAATACCACATAATTACATGTATTTACAATGCATAGTTGTCCACGGGGGTTAAATGCAGTAGCATTTAATTTATCAATAACAAGAATTATTAAAGAGAACGTCGTTTCTGGGTTATTAAAACCGCTTGAATAATTAACAACAGTCTCTACGTCCTCTGCCTTTAACCAGGGATAAACTATGATAAATTTAGAGAGCGCAACTGCTCTGGGGGAAAATATTTCCCACAGTTTTGGGGCCGGCGGAAAATGATACGTTGTATCATGTAATATGACCCTTAGCCAAGAGTTCCCTCCATAATTCTCGAGAACCCTGTGCTGCGGCCCTACTAGGTCGCGCCTCTTGACCCGTTTGATCTTCACCATTCTCTGAATCCGGAGTGGCTGCTAACTCAAGGGGTACCAGTTTATCAATAGTTTTTATACTGGTATGTCCCCTGCATTTTATTTTTACGAGTCTCAGCACCCCTTCAGAATCTGGGTGTGTGGAGATCACTTTAGCTAATGGCCACTGGGATCTTGGCTGTTCAGTCTTCACTAAGACCACATCTCCTATGTTAATAACTGATTTGTTGCTGGCAGCTTGAGCTCCATAAAACCTCTCGCGTAGGCTCAAAAGATACTCTTTGCTCCAATGTCTATTCCATGTATCCAGCACCCTTTTCAGACGTTGATATCCCTCCCGAAGGTGTTGTCCTAAATCATTATTTTCTATGTTAGGATCATCAACTTCTTCCTGGATATCCACACAAGGCATCGGATGGAGCTTCCTGCCATGTAACATGTGAGCCGGTGTTAAGGCCTCTAGCGAGTCGCTAGTGTCATCTTGATAAGTCAGAGGTCTATTATTAATCCTGGCTTCAATTTCAGTTATTACTGTTCTTAAATCTTCTCTCGTGATCTTAGTTCTATGTAATGTTTTCCTCAGGCAGTTCTTGACAATACCAATCATTCTTTCGGTAAATCCATTTTGCCATGGAGCTCTTGGAGCTGTGAACTGCCAAATACAATTTCTGATTCCCAGCGCCGACTTAACCTTCGGGTCGTTCATTATGTTCAACAGTAAGGGAGCTGCTCCAACGAAATTAGTTCCGTTGTCGCTTATTAACTTGCCAGGACAAGACCTTCTAGCGGCAAATCTGCGAAAGACATTGAGGAATGTCTCTGAGCTTAGGTCTTCCGCTAATTCTAGATGGACTGCCCTTGTGTAGGCACAAGTAAATAAACAAATGTAAACTTTATGGGGAGTTTCCTCACCCGTAACAGTTATAGCCCCTGTGTAGTCCACTCCTGTTATATGGAAGGGCCGACTTATGTTCACCCTATCCTTCGGTAGGGCTGGTGGTCCTGGGTAGATATAAGGTCTCTGCTCATACCTCCTACAAATGATGCAGTTTTTGAGATATTTTTTAATAACCTGTCTACCCTTAGGAATCCAGTACCTTTCCCGAATTTGGGCTAAGGTCTGCGGTACACCTCCATGGAGAGTGGAATCATGGGCTTCCTTTATAATAAGTTGTACAAAGCACCCACTCTTAGGTAATAAAATGGGATGTTTGGTTTGGATGGGCAAGTCAGCCTTTACCAATCGGCCTCGACATCTTATCAGACCTTTTCCGTCTAAGAACAAGCCTAAATTCTTCATCAGCTTATTCCTTTTTCCAGTGTCTTGGCCTAAAAGTTTATATATTTCCCCGTAAGAATTTCTTTGTACTCTTTTCAGCCAGTATTCTAGGGGATCTAATTTCTGAAACCCCACCTTCTTATTCAAAAATTCAACAACCAATTTAGTAGTATTTAGAAGTTGTCTTATTGATGAAAATCGGCTGATGTCAATCACTTCTGGCTCAGGTACTACAGGATCCAAGTTCACTACACTAATCTCAGCAATACTGTACTGTTTCTGTTCAGGCCAATCCTTAGTGAGTAACCATTTAGGACCTTTAAACCACAAATTATCTTTGATCAGTCTCCTTACGGTCGAACCTCTCGAGAGCAGATCAGCTGGATTTTGTTTGGAGGACACATGCATGAAATTTAAATTTGGAAGACAGCTCTTTAATAGTCTTCACTCTATTACGGACGAAAGGAATTTTACTGTCTTCCTTCCCTATCCAGTAAAGACAAATCTCACTGTCAGTCCATATGTAAATATCCTCAAACTGAGTATCAAGAGTAGTGGTTATATACCTGGCCAATTTAGTTCCTACTTCTATGGAAGCCAATTCCATTTGAGGTAGGGTTCTTTCTTTAATTGGCGCAACTCTGGCTTTGGACATTATAATCTTACTATCCTCTCCTGTTGCGCAATAAGCTACTGCTCCATAGGCCCTTTGAGAAGCATCACAAAATATGTGTAAGTGCGACTTCTCATTACTGTTTATTTTCCTGGGAATACATATGCTTGATGTAGTTTCAAACTCCTTTCTAATCTGTTCCCATTGTTCCACATATGTCTCACCTAATTCAGTGTCCCAGTCTAACTTTTCTCGCCAAGCCTCCTGTACTAAACATTTGCCCCTAATAACTATAGGACTGACAAATCCTAATGGGTCAAATAGCTTGGAAACCTGACTTAACAAGGACCTCTTGGTGAGAGTGACATCAGAGAACTTAATTGGTTTCAAACTTATTACATCAGCTGTTGTATCCCAGTTAAGACCTAACACATTTTGAATTTTGGGAATGTCAGAATCTGGATAGTCCTCTTGTATTTTATTCCTCAAAAGCGGTGAATTTGTATTCCAGCTCTGTAACGGCAAATTTGCCTTCCCACATTCGGAATTGGCTACTTCATAAGCCTTCAAAGCTTCCGACTCTGTATCAGCAACACCTTGCAAATTATCCATATAAAAAGCCTGCCCTATTTCTGGACATTTGGCATTTTCAAAATGATGCTTTAAAGTGTTGCAAAGTAGGAAAGGACTAGCACAAGAGCCAAAGAGCACCGATCGGAAACAGTAAGTTTTCAATGGACTATCCTTAATTTGAGGATCATGAGGCCAGAGGAATTTTGTAAATTTCCTATCCTCATCTCTCAGTCCTATTCTGAGAAAAGCCTTACTAATGTCTGCTGTGTAAGCGTAAGGTTTCTCTCTAAATCTTAGTAACACATTCCCTAACTTCTCTGTTAGTGTAGGTCCAGAGTATAGGCAATCGTTCAAGCTAGCTGATCCCTGGGACGCTTTACTACTACAGTTGAATACTATCCTTATGGGAGTAGTTACTGAATCCTTGCTTACAGCATGATGTGGTAAGTAATGTCCTTCTTTGTGGTTAACAGGGTATTCTACCTCTTCTATAAATTTATTCTTCAATTGATCCTTTATAATATTATCATATAGGGTCAGATGTTCTGGTTTATCTCTCAACTTTCTTAGAAGAGAATTTAACTGAGCTTTAGCTGCTTGGTAATTTGTTGGTAACTCTGAATGGTTTAGTTTCCATGGTAATCCTACCCAATACTGTCCATCCTTAAATTCCACAGACTGATTATACAAGTCCAATGTTATTTTATCTTCAGGGGTTGGTTCCTCAGAGTGTATACCTATACTGTCTAGGTCCCACAGTTTGTGTACAGGTTCAATGTTTTCATCCAACAAGTCATTTATCTGAGTAGGTTCTAATTCTGCACCTATTCTAGCTACCATCAATGACTGTGTGGGGGTAACAAAGACTGAGTCTACTAGTTTGGCCTCTCCTTTAACTTGTTTTGGAAAAGGCAACTGACCCATAATAAGGTTACCTCCTGGACTCTTGAACAACTGTACCTTATTCCTTTTGAAAGTCCTATGTAGGAATCTTCCACAATAATCAGAACCAATTATCATTTTTATGGGACCCACAGTATCTGATTCAACATTCCGTTTAGCCAACTTTATCCCTGAGCTTTGTAAATGATCAGAGGTTTCCTTCAATCCCTTTATGTATATACTTGTCTCCATAGTATCAAGCACAGCTGCTGTTATACGGCATTTATATCTGCCTAATTGTATTACAGGTCTAACTAAATCAAAAGACTGAGCCTTCCTAGTTGTCAAGAATCCTGTAATGGCTAGATTTACCTTGCCGATAACTGGTAACTTTAATTTCTTCACAATGTCTGCAGAAATGAAAGTTTTCTGAGCACCCGTATCAAACAGGGTACATACCAATTGGTTTCTATTCTCAAACAATACTTTCACATCTGCTATTGGTACTGCAGCTGGCATTACTAATGGAGCATTCCCTTTTGCAATTGTCATATTGACGCTTGCAGGTTTAGGAACCTCAATTTTCATCCTAGGGCATAAAGCACTATGATGATGATCCTTTTGCATTTAAAGCAAAGATTTAATTTAGTCTTACAGTCCGCGGCAGTATGTTCGGAGTTCATACAGATTATACAACACCCCAGTTCCTGAAGCTTCCCTACTCTAGAAGCATAATCAGGGTAGTGTTGACAAAATACACTGGAATGTTGCTCACCACAAAAGACACAAACTTTCCTGTCTTTTACCATGGAAGGTTTTATTTCCTTAATATCCTCAGCATGTCTATTCCTTATCTTTAATACTTTATCCTCGGCCTTTGTGGAGCTAAGGAAAGTACCTATCTCTTCTTTAGGCACATACTTAGTCTTCTCTGACTTAACTTTCCCTATCAGTTGGTTAGTGGGTTTTTTCTTTACTTCAGTCTTCTGTTTGACCTCAGTAGTGTTTAATGTTCCTTGCAAATGTTTACAGAGTTGCATCAAGCCTTCCTCTATCTCTTCACAGGAGAAATTATCCTTCTGGTACCTACCATACAAAGCATCCTTGGTTTTCGGTGGTAGCTTTAAGGACACAATTCTTGAAAGCACCCAATCTGATGTCTTAATATCTTCGTAAGTACCTAAGGCCCTTAATTTACAACTTATTGCAATTCTAAATTTTTGCAAGGAATCAAAATCGTGCCTAGGCATGGGTAATTCTATTAGAGCCCTTAATAAATGATTTATAATTTGTTCCCTGTCTTCGTAATTTTGTCTAAGGATGGTCAAAGCCACTTCATAGTTATTTTCTTCTACTGGTAATTCTTTTATCAGTTGATATGGTGTTCCTTTGACCTGTCCTAACAAATAAGTAAGTTTGGTGACTTTAGGGAGATCTGTTCTATCGTGTACCAAATATTTGAACTGATCCCAGAAGGATTTCCAGTTCTGCTCTCCATCAAATTCTGGAAGCGTTATTTGTGGTAACACAGCTCTACTCTGCTGTGCCACAACTTGTGTTTCCGCGGCAGTGTCAGCTAATTTTGACTCTAGTGTCTTTACTACAGTTAAGTATTCTTCTAATTTGTCTTCAAACTTCGTAGTTTCTGACTCTAAGAGTTCCTTATTCTCAGCCTTTACTATAGCCGCTTCTAAAGTTAAGTAACTCTCTTCGTACTTACTCCATCGATCTTTCAGAATATTTAGGAGACTATTTATTCTCTCCTTGGACAGAGGTATTTGGTCCAACGACTGGTTACAATCATTTATGGCTCTAGTTACCCATCCTGCCTTACTACTAGAAGATCTTTGCAATAAAGAAACAGACATGTTGACGGAGTTCTAATTTAATAATTTAATTATGAATTCCAACCACAATTTTACCTCAACTTAGTAATGATTTGATTATTTTAAATTTTGAAGAGGGTAGGGATTAAGTCCTCATTGTACAAATTATCCCCTCTCCCAATTTCGTAATATTCATTACAGCTCAGCTAATTATTTAATTTAATTTTTGAGGAGTGTAGGGATTAGGTCTATACTTTTAACCTATTCCCCAGGGTTATTAAACCTCTAGGGTTTTATTTCATCCCCACACTCAATTGCCAAAACACCCATATTCCCAGAGCTCAGAATTTATTACCTCAATACTCCATAGGCCCACCCATAGCTTGTACAGCATAGAACTCTCCTTTCTTATGTTCTACATAATTTATAAATTTCTGCAGAACCGCTTCCCTACCATGATGGTTCCAATGTATACCATCAGATTTCAACATTGCTTGGAAGGGCTTGGCATTAAAATGTATGAAATCCCTTCCCTTCCTGGCCCGTTGCAAACTTTCGGTTTACAGCTCTGCTAACTAATTTATATGTTCCATAACAAACTGGAGAGCCATATGGCAGGTTCCTTGGCTCGAGGAGGGTTATGGCTACTGAGGATTTACAAGAGCCCTCTATGGCTCCTACCACTGCTAAAATATTCTCCACAACTTCATTGACCTCCACGTCCTCATGGATATCATTTCCTCCAAGGAAAAGGACCGTACGGTCATGCTCCCAGTCTAGTACGGCATTCAGCCTTTCATCTTCAGAGAAAAAGCTTGCCTTTCCTCCCGGAGCTCTATAGACACGTACGTCCACGTCTTCCACTTCAACCGAACGTGGTAGTAAACTATGCCCCACAAAAGCAACTTTAAACACATTCAGCGCCTCGGCACACATCGGTTTTCCTCACTCGGTCGGGGCACCAAAAATGTGAAAAATGTTGAGTAGTTCTGTTAAACAAATCGGGGCCCTCTTTCTGGGCACCAAAATGTGAGAAATGTTTAATGTATCCAAGTCGGTATCCCTGCCGGGACACCGCTATGCAAGAATTTTCTCGGTACACAACTCGTAGGTCGTTACTCTTCCCTAAAGTTGTCTAAGTAAATCAAACAAGTCTCATAGAGTTAGGTGAAACGTAAATTAAATTTAACTCACCTACAATACTATCTTCTAATCTATCTCTTCGCTAATCCCCCTTGAATTGGCCAATTCGTAAAGGTTACTTAGCTATATGAAGAGGGAGTGATCGTTAACCGATGACGATGAGGCTGCCTGGTATCGTTGCTTGGGCAAGCAAGCGTCCTTATGGTGTGTATGTACAACGTGCTAACTCCACGAGAGCTAGGAGCAGAGTGAGTGAATGCGGCAAGCCCCAACACTTTCATCGCATTGTGGGTTACCAACTCTTATTTAATTACAGTACTAAATACAGTTAAATTACATCATGATATGTACAGGGCAAATCTAACAAATTAATCTTAGTTCCACTTAAATTAAAGTTAGACCAATTATTCCCTTTAACTATGTAAATATCTTAATTCCACATCTGCCTTAACAGGGGAATCTTTCCCTGCTTGCCACGTCACCTATCGCGCAGACGCAGCTTAGGTCAGTGGAAAATACCACATAATTACATGTATTTACAATGCATAGTTGTCCACGGGGGTTAAATGCAGTAGCATTTAATTTATCAATAACAAGAATTATTAAAGAGAACGTCGTTTCTGGGTTATTAAAACCGCTTGAATAATTAACAACAGTCTCTACGTCCTCTGCCTTTAACCAGGGATAAACTATGATAAATTTAGAGAGCGCAACTGCTCTGGGGAAAATATTTCCCACAGTTTTGGGGCCGGCGGAAAATGATACGTTGTATCATGTAATATGACCCTTAGCCAAGAGTTCCCTCCATAATTCTCGAGAACCCTGTGCTGCGGCCCTACTAGGTCGCGCCTCTTGACCCGTTTGATCTTCACCATTCTCTGAATCCGGAGTGGCTGCTAACTCAAGGGGTACCAGTTTATCAATAGTTTTTATACTGGTATGTCCCCTGCATTTTATTTTTACGAGTCTCAGCACCCCTTCAGAATCTGGGTGTGTGGAGATCACTTTAGCTAATGGCCACTGGGATCTTGGCTGTTCAGTCTTCACTAAGACCACATCTCCTATGTTAATAACTGATTTGTTGCTGGCAGCTTGAGCTCCATAAAACCTCTCGCGTAGGCTCAAAAGATACTCTTCACTCCAATGTCTATTCCATGTATCCAGCACCCTTTTCAGACGTTGATATCCCTCCCGAAGGTGTTGTCCTAAATCATTATTTTCTATGTTAGGATCATCAACTTCTTCCTGGATATCCACACAAGGCATCGGATGGAGCTTCCTGCCATGTAACATGTGAGCCGGTGTTAAGGCCTCTAGCGAGTCGCTAGTGTCATCTTGATAAGTCAGAGGTCTATTATTAATCCTGGCTTCAATTTCAGTTATTACTGTTCTTAAATCTTCTCTCGTGATCTTAGTTCTATGTAATGTTTTCCTCAGGCAGTTCTTGACAATACCAATCATTCTTTCGGTAAATCCATTTTGCCATGGAGCTCTTGGAGCTGTGAACTGCCAAATACAATTTCTGATTCCCAGCGCCGACTTAACCTTCGGGTCGTTCATTATGTTCAACAGTAAGGGAGCTGCTCCAACGAAATTAGTTCCGTTGTCGCTTATTAACTTGCCAGGACAAGACCTTCTAGCGGCAAATCTGCGAAAGACATTGAGGAATGTCTCTGAGCTTAGGTCTTCCGCTAATTCTAGATGGACTGCCCTTGTGTAGGCACAAGTAAATAAACAAATGTAAACTTTATGGGGAGTTTCCTCACCCGTAACAGTTATAGCCCCTGTGTAGTCCACTCCTGTTATATGGAAGGGCCGACTTATGTTCACCCTATCCTTCGGTAGGGCTGGTGGTCCTGGGTAGATATAAGGTCTCTGCTCATACCTCCTACAAATGATGCAGTTTTTGAGATATTTTTTAATAACCTGTCTACCCTTAGGAATCCAGTACCTTTCCCGAATTTGGGCTAAGGTCTGCGGTACACCTCCATGGAGAGTGGAATCATGGGCTTCCTTTATAATAAGTTGTACAAAGCACCCACTCTTAGGTAATAAAATGGGATGTTTGGTTTGGATGGGCAAGTCAGCCTTTACCAATCGGCCTCGACATCTTATCAGACCTTTTCCGTCTAAGAACAAGCCTAAATTCTTCATCAGCTTATTCCTTTTTCCAGTGTCTTGGCCTAAAAGTTTATATATTTCCCCGTAAGAATTTCTTTGTACTCTTTTCAGCCAGTATTCTAGGGGATCTAATTTCTGAAACCCCACCTTCTTATTCAAAAATTCAACAACCAATTTAGTAGTATTTAGAAGTTGTCTTATTGATGAAAATCGGCTGATGTCAATCACTTCTGGCTCAGGTACTACAGGATCCAAGTTCACTACACTAATCTCAGCAATACTGTACTGTTTCTGTTCAGGCCAATCCTTAGTGAGTAACCATTTAGGACCTTTAAACCACAAATTATCTTTGATCAGTCTCCTTACGGTCGAACCTCTCGAGAGCAGATCAGCTGGATTTTGTTTGGAGGACACATGCATGAAATTAAATTTGGAAGACAGCTCTTTAATAGTCTTCACTCTATTACGGACGAAAGGAATTTTACTGTCTTCCTTCCCTATCCAGTAAAGACAAATCTCACTGTCAGTCCATATGTAAATATCCTCAAACTGAGTATCAAGAGTAGTGGTTATATACCTGGCCAATTTAGTTCCTACTTCTATGGAAGCCAATTCCATTTGAGGTAGGGTTCTTTCTTTAATTGGCGCAACTCTGGCTTTGGACATTATAATCTTACTATCCTCTCCTGTTGCGCAATAAGCTACTGCTCCATAGGCCCTTTGAGAAGCATCACAAAATATGTGTAAGTGCGACTTCTCATTACTGTTTATTTTCCTGGGAATACATATGCTTGATGTAGTTTCAAACTCCTTTCTAATCTGTTCCCATTGTTCCACATATGTCTCACCTAATTCAGTGTCCCAGTCTAACTTTTCTCGCCAAGCCTCCTGTACTAAACATTTGCCCCTAATAACTATAGGACTGACAAATCCTAATGGGTCAAATAGCTTGGAAACCTGACTTAACAAGGACCTCTTGGTGAGAGTGACATCAGAGAACTTAATTGGTTTCAAACTTATTACATCAGCTGTTGTATCCCAGTTAAGACCTAACACATTTTGAATTTTGGGAATGTCAGAATCTGGATAGTCCTCTTGTATTTTATTCCTCAAAAGCGGTGAATTTGTATTCCAGCTCTGTAACGGCAAATTTGCCTTCCCACATTCGGAATTGGCTACTTCATAAGCCTTCAAAGCTTCCGACTCTGTATCAGCAACACCTTGCAAATTATCCATATAAAAAGCCTGCCCTATTTCTGGACATTTGGCATTTTCAAAATGATGCTTTAAAGTGTTGCAAAGTAGGAAAGGACTAGCACAAGAGCCAAAGAGCACCGATCGGAAACAGTAAGTTTTCAATGGACTATCCTTAATTTGAGGATCATGAGGCCAGAGGAATTTTGTAAATTTCCTATCCTCATCTCTCAGTCCTATTCTGAGAAAAGCCTTACTAATGTCTGCTGTGTAAGCGTAAGGTTTCTCTCTAAATCTTAGTAACACATTCCCTAACTTCTCTGTTAGTGTAGGTCCAGAGTATAGGCAATCGTTCAAGCTAGCTGATCCCTGGGACGCTTTACTACTACAGTTGAATACTATCCTTATGGGAGTAGTTACTGAATCCTTGCTTACAGCATGATGTGGTAAGTAATGTCCTTCTTTGTGGTTAACAGGGTATTCTACCTCTTCTATAAATTTATTCTTCAATTGATCCTTTATAATATTATCATATAGGGTCAGATGTTCTGGTTTATCTCTCAACTTTCTTAGAAGAGAATTTAACTGAGCTTTAGCTGCTTGGTAATTTGTTGGTAACTCTGAATGGTTTAGTTTCCATGGTAATCCTACCCAATACTGTCCATCCTTAAATTCCACAGACTGATTATACAAGTCCAATGTTATTTTATCTTCAGGGGTTGGTTCCTCAGAGTGTATACCTATACTGTCTAGGTCCCACAGTTTGTGTACAGGTTCAATGTTTTCATCCAACAAGTCATTTATCTGAGTAGGTTCTAATTCTGCACCTATTCTAGCTACCATCAATGACTGTGTGGGGGTAACAAAGACTGAGTCTACTAGTTTGGCCTCTCCTTTAACTTGTTTTGGAAAAGGCAACTGACCCATAATAAGGTTACCTCCTGGACTCTTGAACAACTGTACCTTATTCCTTTTGAAAGTCCTATGTAGGAATCTTCCACAATAATCAGAACCAATTATCATTTTTATGGGACCCACAGTATCTGATTCAACATTCCGTTTAGCCAACTTTATCCCTGAGCTTTGTAAATGATCAGAGGTTTCCTTCAATCCCTTTATGTATATACTTGTCTCCATAGTATCAAGCACAGCTGCTGTTATACGGCATTTATATCTGCCTAATTGTATTACAGGTCTAACTAAATCAAAAGACTGAGCCTTCCTAGTTGTTAAGAATCCTGTAATGGCTAGATTTACCTTGCCGATAACTGGTAACTTTAATTTCTTCACAATGTCTGCAGAAATGAAAGTTTTCTGAGCACCCGTATCAAACAGGGTACATACCAATTGGTTTCTATTCTCAAACAATACTTTCACATCTGCTATTGGTACTGCAGCTGGCATTACTAATGGAGCATTCCCTTTTGCAATTGTCATATTGACGCTTGCAGGTTTAGGAACCTCAATTTTCATCCTAGGGCATAAAGCACTATGATGATGATCTTTTTTGCATTTAAAGCAAAGATTTAATTTAGTCTTACAGTCCGCGGCAGTATGTTCGGAGTTCATACAGATTATACAACACCCCAGTTCCTGAAGCTTCCCTACTCTAGAAGCATAATCAGGGTAGTGTTGACAAAATACACTGGAATGTTGCTCACCACAAAAGACACAAACTTTCCTGTCTTTTACCATGGAAGGTTTTATTTCCTTAATATCCTCAGCATGTCTATTCCTTATCTTTAATACTTTATCCTCGGCCTTTGTGGAGCTAAGGAAAGTACCTATCTCTTCTTTAGGCACATACTTAGTCTTCTCTGACTTAACTTTCCCTATCAGTTGGTTAGTGGGTTTTTTCTTTACTTCAGTCTTCTGTTTGACCTCAGTAGTGTTTAATGTTCCTTGCAAATGTTTACAGAGTTGCATCAAGCCTTCCTCTATCTCTTCACAGGAGAAATTATCCTTCTGGTACCTACCATACAAAGCATCCTTGGTTTTCGGTGGTAGCTTTAAGGACACAATTCTTGAAAGCACCCAATCTGATGTCTTAATATCTTCGTAAGTACCTAAGGCC
>NW_027644299.1:0-4995 GCF_032717465.1 Coenobita brevimanus
GCCCTACACCCCCTCCTGCAGGAGACGGCAGATAGCCGCTCCTCCCTCCGGCAGAAGGAGACGGCAAGTGGCCACTCCTGTCTTTGCCAGACGGCCGATAGCTGCTCTTTCCTCTGGCAGAAGGAGACAGCAAGTGGCCGCTCCCGCCTTCATCAGACGGCCGACAGCCGCTCCGAAGGTGCTGCCCCCGAGTCAGCCAATAGCCGCTCCTCCCTCTGGCAGAAGGAGACAGCAAGAGGCCGCTCCCGCCTTCGTCAGACGGCCGATAGCCGCTCCGAAGGTGCTGCCCCCGAGTTGGCCTATAGCCGCTCCTCCCTCTGGCAGAAGGAGATGGCAAGAGGCCGCTTCCACCTTCGTCAGACGGCCGATAGCCACTCTGGAAGGTGCTGCCCCTGAGTCGGCCTATAGCCGCTTGCCCTCCCTCCTGTAGGAGACGGCCTGGAGCCGCTCCCACCTTCATCAGACGGCCGATAGCCGCTCCGAAGGTGCCCAGAGGCGCACTGATTCCCCCACTCAGGCCACGGCCAATAGCCAGGCCTTGGCGCCTCATAGTCGCGCCCTTGGGCAGCCATGGCCAATAGCCTGGCCCCACGGCCAGAGAGAGGTTAGAGCAGTGTCACCGCCCCAGCGTGAGACGAGTGTCCGGACCCCCAACGCAAAAGGACCCCAGAGAGGCCCTACAGCCTCCCCCGGCCTTTGCTCCCTATGCCTGGCCCTGGAGAAGACCCACCTGACGGACCCTAATTCAGGTTGGTGCCGCAGCCCCTCCCTGACGGCGCCCATTGACTCTGGGGGCCGCAGTCCTAGAGTACTCCAGGCCCTCCCCAGGACGCCCAGACGAGATCTCCCCACGCCCCAACGGCGGATGACCTCCACCTCCGGCCGAGACCTGAGCCAGAGATTTCTGGACCTGTTTGGCCCCAGCACTGAGGGGCACACTCCTGTACCCAGGCCGGAGAATACTGGCCCCTTCGACACCTGCAGCCCTGGACGAGAGAAGACGCCCCTCTGAGTCGTCCCGTGCCCTCTTGGCACGCCCTTCCCTGGCGGTGCCCCTGTTCCGGCAGAATTGTCGCCGGCGTGTCTCCCCGCCGCCCCCACCGTATAAGTGACTTATGTTAAGTGTGACGTTGCCCCAAAGTTAGTGTAACAGTGATACAGTGACTTAGAATATGTCGAATAACAGGGCAAGTGTTCAGGAGAAGATAACAGGAGAATACGCGATATCACGGAGCGGATGAATAAGGACGAGTGCAGAGACTAAGTTCTGGTGAATCAGACTCACGAGTGATGCACTTGTGTAAAATCAGTAAGACTCCTAGCACGATAGATTGTCCTCAGTAAAATATCCAAACATCCCTTGCTACCAGGAAATAGTAAAGAGAAAGTGTTAAAAATATCCTCCCGCTCGTATTACCATAAACATAACGAGACTCACAGTGCCTTACCCTCCCTTAATAAATCTCCTGTCAGCAGTCAGTGCGTGTGTAAGAACCTGGACTAGCAATATAATCAATTATCAAAATCCCCTTGCTACCGGAAAATACTAAATCAGAATCCGTAACATCAATTCCCTCCTAATATTACTATAACTATAATCTGACCCTCTGCGCGCCCCCCACTCCTAGTCTCCCACGTGCACCGAGGCCCTGTGTTCCAAGTACACCTGTGCACTAAATCTAGAGTGTTAGCATCAGTGTCTGTTAAGTTAGTATCCTGTGAGATACTGATTATCTAGTTAAGGTTTTATTCTCCACCATATATTGTGTTGTATTATCTGCTGTTTTTGTCCTGTGTCTGACTGTGGTAATATACGTGTAAAGGTTATTGCCTGGAGTCTTTGTGTCCTACCTCTCTTTATTGCACTAAGCCCCGGTCTCAATTGACGACCCCGCTACACGTTAGGTGTTCTAGGACCGAGGAGTCGGGCCTTTTCCACCTAGCGTTACACTGGTGGCCAGCGGTGGTTATTGACCCGGGTGTAAAAGAGAGGTAGTGAGGAAATATTTGGCAAAATGGCAACAAAACCTCACGTACAATTATCTAAGTTTGACCCCGACCAGTACGATATACACACGTATCTGGCAATCATTAAACCCTTACTGGATATTGGCTTTGATGATGATCAGCAAAAAACTGCAGGCACACTTCCACTATTAGGCAAAGCGGCGGCGAACATAGCACTGAAAATCGTCCCGGAGCTCACCCGGCAGAACTTTACAAAGTTCGTTGTTCAGGCCATCACTCCATCATTAGGGAAAGTGGTGGCTCTGTCCCAACTGGATAGCTTCTCATTTGACGGGGATTTAAATAATACCCTGATACACACAAGACGCCTAGTTACTGATGCCTACCCGGAGGCAGACGAGGAAAACCGGGATCAGCACACGTTCAACACTTCTCAGAGTGCTTCCGAGTGTTGTCAAACAACACTTTATTATCCATGACCCAACTGGAGACATGGATAGAGAGGTCCAGCTCATACGGCGCCTCCTGACCGCCTGCCCTACTCCCCAGCAAATTAATGTGGTGAAGAAATTCCCCACTCAACTCCCGGCTCCCCCGACCATGCCACGTCCGCCCTTGCCTCACACCAACCCCACTCCGGCACCGAGCAAACCTAGGTCACACCCCTTCCGCCGGCACCCCACTCCTCGGGAAAATCCTAACCTGATCCTAGTGAATCCATGGGAATTCACAGCCTGCAGCTCCCGGTGTCCCCTACATGACATATGGGACCAGCTCAAGGCTGCCTGCCGCAGGCCCACCGCCCCGGGTTCACATATACTAAGGTGTCCATTCTGGAGGACGAGGCCCAGGAAGATGAACTGGCACTCATGGAGGAGCCCCGTCCTGGGGAACAAGAGCAGGAACAGGAAAATGAAAGCCCCAGACAGCTGGATTTTTAGGCCCGCCCCCGCACCAACCCATGGTGGCGGGGGCCATTACCCCTAAGTATCGCCCCCCAGTGTACCACAAGATGAAATTGAACGGCGTGAAGACCAGACTGTTAGTCGATACGGGAGCAGCCAGATCCTGCCTTTACAGCCACTATTTCTCCCGCCATAAATCGACCTTTGGCCCACTCCGCCCCACTGCCACTCACCTTGTGGATGCAAGGGATGGCCCCCTACCCATCCGTGGGGAGACTTGGGCTCTACGGGTCGACACCCACCAGCCGGTGTCAACCCGACACTAATTCATTAATTTTGACTCCTCCTGGCGGAGGTACAACGGGTATTTAGGACTGGACCTACTCCAAAAAATTGGAGCTACAATAGACTGCCGCTATCAGCAGCTCCAGTTCCGTGCCCCACCCAACCCCACCCAGGCCGTTTGCACCTGTACGCCCTGGCCCCGGCAGGAAGATTCGCCCCCTTCCCCCCTCCCATACCCCCCTCCTCCCCTCCTCCAACCCCTTCTCCTCCTCTCGTGCCCCCCTTCACCACCCCTCCTCCCTCTTTCCCCGCCACTGTCTCTGCCGCTGTTACCATTCCCCCCCACCATGAGGCCTGGGTGCCCCTTAACTGGCCCTCCGGTCCCTCTGTCTTGTTCTCCCCCTTCCTCCTGCCGGGAGCCCTCTCCGCCTGCCTCTTGTCTCCCACTTTTCTCCCCCCACATCACAACGCTGTCCACATCGCTAACCTCGCCCCTTCATCCCTGACCCTCCCCAGAGGGCTCATCATCGGAGAGATGGAGGAAGCCGAGCCCTGTGCCCCACCCTCCTCCCACTTCCCTGCCCCCCATTCCTGACCATCTCTCCGCCCAGCAGTTAGACACCCTACGTCGCCTTCTTCTGGATTTCCAAGATCTGTTTACGACAGGACCAGCAGACATAGGGCACACCACGTACCTGTCGCATGAGATTCACACGACTGGCCCACCCATTAGACAGCCTTCCCGACGGAAGAATCCCTGACAAAGGGAGGAAGAGGACCACCAGGTACGTTAAATGATAGAGGCCGGCGTCATCTCCCCCTTCACCAGCCCCTTGTCCTTCCCCGTTGTTCTAGTGAAAAAGGACAGCATAATGCGATTTTGCATCGATTACTGCCGCCTGAACGACGTCACCATCAAAGATGCCACTCCCCTCCCACGAATCGACGATTCCTTAGATTCCCTTTACGGGGTGTCTTGGTTTTCCACCCTCGACCTCCAGTCTGGATACTGGCAGGTCCCTGTGCATCCTGAACATCGAGGCAAGACGGCCTTTTCAACAAGCAACGGCAAACATTACGAATTTAATGTCCTGCTGTTCGGCCTCTGCAACGCCCCCGCCACCTTCTCCAGGCTAATGGAATCTGTCCTGAGCGGGCTCACCTGGGAAATATCCCTGGCTTATTTAGATGACATCATCGTCTTTAGCCAGACCTGGGCTGACCACCTGCGCACCTCCGCCGAGTCTTCACTAGGATTCACCAGGCAGGCCTCAAACTCCATCCCTCTAAGTGTGTCCTGGCCGCCAGGACTGTCTCATTCTTGGGACATTATTCCCCAGACAGGAATCTTCCCAGACCCCGATAAGCTCCGCACCATAACGGATATACCGCAGCCACAGGACGTCCACGGCGTCCGTGCCTTCTTAGGACTAACGTCCTATTACCATTGCTTCGTGAAGGGGTTCGCCCATATTGCAAAGCCCCTTCACGATCTGACCAAGAAGGGGGAGCCGTTCGTCTGGATGGAATAGAGGCGAGCTGCTATTCAACAGCTCAAAGACAAGCTCGTCTCCACCCCCATCGTAGCCTTTCCCGATTATGCCCTTCCCTTTCACCTCTACACCGATGTTTCCCTCACCGCCATAGGCGCTGTAGTACCCAAGGTACAAGCCGGTCGGGAACAGATCATCACCTGCACCAGCCGCACCTTGAATCAAGCTGAGAGGAATTATGTCGCGACCAAACAGGAATGCCTCGGCATAGTGTGGGCTCTCCAGCATTTCAGGGCTTACCTTTCCGGGACCCAGGTCACTATCATCACGGACCACCAGTCACT
>NW_027644300.1:0-4995 GCF_032717465.1 Coenobita brevimanus
TCCTTCCAAAATCAGGGTATAAATATGTGATCACCTTCGTGGACACGTATTCAAAATATGTAGTAGCCTGCCCAGCCAAAGAGCATCATGCTGTCGCCGTCACTGACACCCTTCTCTGACACGTGTTCCCTTATTTTGGCATCCCCCAGGCCATCCATTCTGATAATGCCCCTGAATTCTCCGGAAAAATCTGGGAAGAGCTCGCCAGAACATTTGGATATAAAATCTTCCACTCCTCTCCTTACTGGCCACAGGGAAACACAGTATGCGAACATACCCATCACACTATCATTAATCAGTTGCGCACATGCATCGAGGGTTCGAAAGACGACGATTGGCCTGCTCACATAAAGATTGTTCAGTGGAGCATAAATTCCTGCCCCCCGAGAAGACGGGGTTTCCCCATACGAGAGGATATTCGGTGAGGCCCCCCTTCTATTACCACTACGCCAACACCTGCAACCACCCACCTTCATTCCAACCACAGACTCGTTGCACCATCTCAAGGGCCGCCTACGCCACCTACAAAGGAATTTAAACCTCAGCCCCGACACAGCTTCCAACCCCTTCCACCCTGGTGACACGTCGCCCAACTCCCCACCCCACACAAGCTTGTCCCCCGCTTCACAGGGCCCTACACAATCACCCACGTCCCCAACCCTTGCCAAGTTGTCATGGACTATCACGGCGCCCCACACACCCTCTGAAACCGCCACATGCACCCTTTCTGCACATCTGCCCCTGCCACCCCAGCCCCACACCCCCAACCTCCTCCTGTCCCCGCGCCACCCCCTATTACCACATATGAGTGCTACATTTCGTCCTCCCCCTCCACCCCCCTTACTACCTCAGCCTCCCCGGCTGTCACCACCCCCTCACCTCACCTGACATCTCAACTGCCACACCAACCTCCCCTCGTTCTCCCTCACCCCTTCCTCCCGCCACCCCACCCTCGCTGCCCAGCCCCACGTGTCCTGCCCAAGCCACCACACCTTCACCACAACCTACTACCACTACCCCCCGCCCACCACCCTTACAGATGCCCACTTCGATGGCGTCACCTCGCGCCACGCGCCCGACACGCCCAGCGATACGAACTACCCAACCCCACCCACCCTGCACTCCCACCTCCCCACCCACTCCCACCCTCAAAACCACAACCACCCGCTTAGGCCGCCTCTCATGCCCATCCGCCCAATACACCCATTCCCCTGCACCGCCCACCTCCCTACAACTTCACACTGTCATGCTACACCAAGCACAGATCCCCACCACCTATACTCCCCAGAGACCTTACGCTGCATAACCAAGGCACAAAGCCCGGCTCCTACCCTCGGTGTCCAGCATACAGCACCACACCACACCAGCAGCAACATCGAGCAAGATGAAAGTGTGACGGGCAGTATGGGCGCCTACCCTCGGCAGGAACCGCCGGCTCCATGGACCACACCACCTACTGAACCTCCCCCGCTCCACCCCCACCACCTCCACGCTCTTCCTCACTTGCGACGTGGAGCGAGAGGAAAACCACCCCACTGCTGCCTGGCAGGCCCTTCTCCAGCATCTCCAACCTGTTTATGCCACCCATGACACTCACGTCTATCACCTCCGGTCATGGGGATGTGACTTTTTCCAGGAGGAAGGTGATAAAATGCGTGAGCTACAGCATAGTGCCCCCAGAAACTCCCCGGCAGGTAACATACGTGAGCTACAGCATAGTGCCCCCGGAAACTCCCCGACAGGTAACATGCATGAGCTACAGCATAGTGCCCCCGGAAACTCACCGACATCCTCACCTGGACCCCACGGAGTAGCCACAGCCGAACCACAGGATGCAGTGTGACAGCGGCACAAGTCAGCCTGGGCCATGCGCCCCTATAGCACTCAGCCTCCTCACCGTCGCCCTAGCAGGAATTCAACACTATCTTTGGGGAGAGGTACCGCCAGATCAGATCGGGGTGGAGCTGTCTATCTAGCTCCAAACAGCCCCTGATAGCCGCTCCCGCCTTCAACAGAAGTGTGCCCATAGCCTCTCCGAAGGTGTCTTCTCCTTTGGGATGGCCGATAGCCGCCCGCCTCTCATAAGGGAATCGGTGTCTCACCGACCTTAGGGTAATCAGGAGATGGCCGATAGCCGCTCCAGCCTTCGTCAGAAGGTGTCCTTCCAGGGACGGCCGATAGCCGCCCTACACCCCCTCCTGCAGGAGACGGCAGATAGCCGCTCCTCCCTCCGGCAGAAGGAGACGGCAAGTGGCCACTCCTGCCTTTGCCAGACGGCCGATAGCTGCTCTTTCCTCTGGCAGAAGGAGACAGCAAGTGGCCGCTCCCGCCTTCATCAGACGGCCGACAGCCGCTCCGAAGGTGCTGCCCCCGAGTCAGCCAATAGCCGCTCCTCCCTCTGGCAGAAGGAGACAGCAAGAGGCCGCTCCCGCCTTCGTCAGACGGCCGATAGCCGCTCCGAAGGTGCTGCCCCCGAGTTGGCCTATAGCCGCTCCTCCCTCTGGCAGAAGGAGATGGCAAGAGGCCGCTTCCACCTTCGTCAGACGGCCGATAGCCACTCTGAAGGTGCTGCCCCTGAGTCGGCCTATAGCCGCTTGCCCTCCCTCCTGTAGGAGACGGCCTGGAGCCGCTCCCACCTTCATCAGACGGCCGATAGCCGCTCCGAAGGTGCCCAGAGGCGCACTGATTCCCCCACTCAGGCCACGGCCAATAGCCAGGCCTTGGCGCCTCATAGTCGCGCCCTTGGGCAGCCATGGCCAATAGCCTGGCCCCACGGCCAGAGAGAGGTTAGAGCAGTGTCACCGCCCCAGCGTGAGACGAGTGTCCGGACCCCCAACGCAAAGGACCCCAGAGAGGCCCTACAGCCTCCCCGGCCTTTGCTCCCTATGCCTGGCCCTGGAGAAGACCCACCTGACGGACCCTAATTCAGGTTGGTGCCGCAGCCCCTCCCTGACGGCGCCCATTGACTCTGGGGGCCGCAGTCCTAGAGTACTCCAGGCCCTCCCCAGGACGCCCAGACGAGATCTCCCCACGCCCCAACGGCGGATGACCTCCACCTCCGGCCGAGACCTGAGCCAGAGATTTCTGGACCTGTTTGGCCCCAGCACTGAGGGGCACACTCCTGTACCCAGGCCGGAGAATACTGGCCCCTTCGACACCTGCAGCCCTGGACGAGAGAAGACGCCCCTCTGAGTCGTCCCGTGCCCTCTTGGCACGCCCTTCCCTGGCGGTGCCCCTTTTCCGGCAGAATTGTCGCCGGCGTGTCTCCCCGCCGCCCCCACCGTATAAGTGACTTATGTTAAGTGTGACGTTGCCCCAAAGTTAGTGTAACAGTGATACAGTGACTTAGAATATGTCGAATAACAGGGCAAGTGTTCAGGAGAAGATAACAGGAGAATACGCGATATCACGGAGCGGATGAATAAGGACGAGTGCAGAGACTAAGTTCTGGTGAATCAGACTCACGAGTGATGCACTTGCGTAAAATCAGTAAGACTCCTAGCACGATAGATTGTCCTCAGTAAAATATCCAAACATCCCTTGCTACCAGGAAATAGTAAAGAGAAAGTGTTAAAAATATCCTCCCGCTCGTATTACCATAAACATAACGAGACTCACAGTGCCTTACCCTCCCTTAATAAATCTCCTGTCAGCAGTCAGTGCGTGTGTAAGAACCTGGACTAGCAATATAATCAATTATCAAAATCCCCTTGCTACCGGAAAATACTAAATCAGAATCCGTAACATCAATTCCCTCCTAATATTACTATAACTATAATCTGACCCTCTGCGCGCCCCCACTCCTAGTCTCCCACGTGCACCGAGGCCCTGTGTTCCAAGTACACCTGTGCACTAAATCTAGAGTGTTAGCATCAGTGTCTGTTAAGTTAGTATCCTGTGAGATACTGATTATCTAGTTAAGGTTTTATTCTCCACCATATATTGTGTTGTATTATCTGCTGATTTTGTCCTGTGTCTGACTGTGGTAATATACGTGTAAAGGTTATTGCCTGGAGTCTTTGTGTCCTACCTCTCTTTATTGCACTAAGCCCCGGTCTCGATTGACGACCCCGCTACACGTTAGGTGTTCTAGGACCGAGGAGTCGGGCCTTTTCCACCTAGCGTTACACTGGTGGCCAGCGGTGGTTATTGACCCGGGTGTAAAAGAGAGGTAGTGAGGAAATATTTGGCAAAATGGCAACAAAACCTCACGTACAATTATCTAAGTTTGACCCCGACCAGTACGATATACACACGTATCTGGCAATCATTAAACCCTTACTGGATATTGGCTTTGATGATGATCAGCAAAAAACTGCAGGCACACTTCCACTATTAGGCAAAGCGGCGGCGAACATAGCACTGAAAATCGTCCCGGAGCTCACCCGGCAGAACTTTACAAAGTTCGTTGTTCAGGCCATCACTCCATCATTAGGGAAAGTGGTGGCTCTGTCCCAACTGGATAGCTTCTCATTTGACGGGGATTTAAATAATACCCTGATACACACAAGACGCCTAGTTACTGATGCCTACCCGGAGGCAGACGAGGAAAACCGGGATCAGCACACGTTCAACACTTCTCAGAGTGCTTCCGAGTGTTGTCAAACAACACTTTATTATCCATGACCCAACTGGAGACATGGATAGAGAGGTCCAGCTCATAAGGCGCCTCCTGACCGCCTGCCCTACTCCCCAGCAAATTAATGTGGTGAAGAAATTCCCCACTCAACTCCCGGCTCCCCCGACCATGCCACGTCCGCCCTTGCCTCACACCAACCCCACTCCGGCACCGAGCAAACCTAGGTCACACCCCTTCCGCCGGCACCCCACTCCTCGGGAAAATCCTAACCTGATCCTAGTGAATCCATGGGAATTCACAGCCTGCAGCTCCCGGTGTCCCCTACATGACATATGGGACCAGCTCAAGGCTGCCTGCCGCAGGCCCACCGCCCCGGGTTCACATATACTAAGGTGTCCATTCTGGAGGACGAGGCC
>NW_027644302.1:0-15984 GCF_032717465.1 Coenobita brevimanus
CCAGTGGTTACGCCAATCTGATTCTCACAACGCCCAACTCATCAGGTGGTGCGAAACCCTGGAAGAATTCCATTACGAGATCTCCTACAGGCCCAGAAAACTCCACACTAATGCAGATGCCCTCTCCCGTCTCCCCATCCACGCGGTATAACCAGAAACGGACCTCCTGCAACAATGGTACCGCAAGGAGCGACCCCCCTAGATCCCCTCCCACCTGTTCAGCAAACTATACCGGCAGGGTGACCACCTCCTAACCCCATCCGGGCATATCCTCCTGACCCCCGATGCGGCGCATGACACCCTACGCCATATTCATGCCCATAACGGCATCCACCTGGGCACCAAGAAACTCCTACAGGTGTTCAACGACACCTACTGGGCGCCAAACCCTTCCACCCTCGCCAAGGAAATCATTCAAAGTTGCCGCGCCTGTGCACTGGGGATAGATATCACTTGAACCGCAGGACCCTCGGGCTACATCACTGCCCACAAGCCCTGGCAACTCCTGCCAATAGATGTAGCAGGCCCCCTCCTTCCAAAATCAGGGTATAAATATGTGATCACCTTCGTGGACACGTATTCAAAATTTATAGTAGCCTGCCCAGCCAAAGAGCATCATGCTGTCGCCGTCACTGACACCCTTCTCTGACACGTGTTCCCTTATTTTGGCATCCCCCAGGCCATCCATTCTGATAATGCCCCTGAATTCTCCAGAAAAATCTGGGAAGAGCTCGCCAGAACATTTGGATATAAAATCTTCCACTCCTCTCCTTACTGGCCACAGGGAAACACAGTATGCGAACATACCCATCACACTATCATTAATCAGTTGCGCACATGCATCGAGGGTTCGAAAGACGACGATTGGCCTGCTCACATAAAGATTGTTCAGTGGAGCATAAATTCCTGCCCCCGAGAAGACGGGGTTTCCCCATACGAGAGGATATTCGGTGAGGCCCCCCTTCTATTACCACTACGCCAACACCTGCAACCACCCACCTTCATTCCAACCACAGACTCGTTGCACCATCTCAAGGGCCGCCTACGCCACCTACAAAGGAATTTAAACCTCAGCCCCGACACAGCTTCCAACCCCTTCCACCCTGGTGACACGTCGCCCAACTCCCCACCCCACACAAGCTTGTCCCCCCGCTTCACAGGGCCCTACACAATCACCCACGTCCCCAACCCTTGCCAAGTTGTCATGGACTATCACGGCGCCCACGCACCCTCCAAAACCGCCACATGCACCCTTTCTGCACCCCCTCCCCTGCCGCCCCGGCCCCACACCCCCAACCTCCTCCTGCCCCCGCGCCACCCCCCCATTTCCACAAATGCATGCTACATTTCCTCCTCCCCTCCACCCTCCCTTACTACCTCAGCCTCCCGGCTGTCCCCAGCCCCCTCACCTCACCTGACATCTCAACTGCCACACCAACCTCCCCTCGTTCTCCCTCACCCCTTCCTCCCGCCACCCCACCCTCGCTGCCCAGCCCCACGTGTCCTGCCCAAGCCACCACACCTTCACCACAACCTACTACCACTACCCCCCGCCCACCACCCTTACAGATGCCCACTTCGATGGCGTCACCCCCCGCCACGCCCCCCACACGCCCAGCGATACGAACTACCCAACCCCACCCACCCTGCACTCCCACCTCCCCACCCACTCCCACCCTCAAAACCACAACCACCCGCTTAGGCCGCCTCTCATGCCCATCCGCCCAATACACCCATTCCCCTGCACCGCCCACCTCCCTACAACTTCACACTGTCATGCTACACCAAGCACAGATCCCCACCACCTATACTCCCCAGAGACCTTACGCTGCATAACCAAGGCACAAAGCCCGGCTCCTACCCTCGGTGTCCAGCATACAGCACCACACCACACCAGCAGCAACATCGAGCAAGATGAAAGTGTGACGGGCAGTATGGGCGCCTACCCTCGGCAGGAACCGCCGGCTCCATGGACCACACCACCTACTGAACCTCCCCCGCTCCACCCCCACCACCTCCACGCTCTTCCTCACTTGCGATGTGGAGCGAGAGGAAAACCACCCCACTGCTGCCTGGCAGGCCCTTCTCCAGCATCTCCAACCTGTTTATGCCACCCATGACACTCACGTCTATCACCTCCGGTCATGGGGATGTGACTTTTTCCAGGAGGAAGGTGATAAAATGCGTGAGCTACAGCATGGTGCCCCCAGAAACTCCCCGGCAGGTAACATACGTGAGCTACAGCATAGTGCCCCCAGAAACTCCCCGGCAGGTAACATACGTGAGCTACAGCATAGTGCCCCCGGAAACTCCCCGACAGGTAACATGCATGAGCTACAGCATAGTGCCCCCGGAAACTCACCGACATCCTCACCTGGACCCCACGGAGTAGCCACAGCCGAACCACAGGATGCAGTGTGACAGCGGCACAAGTCAGCCTGGGCCATGCGCCCCTATAGCACTCAGCCTCCTCACCGTCGCCCTAGCAGGAATTCAACACTATCTTTGGGGAGAGGTACCGCCAGATCAGATCGGGGTGGAGCTGTCTATCTAGCTCCAAACAGCCCCTGATAGCCGCTCCCGCCTTCAACAGAAGTGTGCCCATAGCCTCTCCGAAGGTGTCTTCTCCTTTGGGATGGCCGATAGCCGCCCGCCTCTCATAAGGGAATCGGTGTCTCACCGACCTTAGGGTAATCAGGAGATGGCCGATAGCCGCTCCAGCCTTCGTCAGAAGGTGTCCTTCCAGGGACGGCCGATAGCCGCCCTACACCCCCTCCTGCAGGAGGCGGCAGATAGCCGCTCCTCCCTCCGGCAGAAGGAGACGGCAAGTGGCCACTCCTGCCTTTGCCAGACGGCCGATAGCTGCTCTTTCCTCTGGCAGAAGGAGACAGCAAGTGGCCGCTCCCGCCTTCATCAGACGGCCGACAGCCGCTCCGAAGGTGCTGCCCCGAGTCAGCCAATAGCCGCTCCTCCCTCTGGCAGAAGGAGACAGCAAGAGGCCGCTCCCGCCTTCGTCAGACGGCCGATAGCCGCTCCGAAGGTGCTGCCCCCGAGTTGGCCTATAGCCGCTCCTCCCTCTGGCAGAAGGAGATGGCAAGAGGCCGCTTCCACCTTCGTCAGACGGCCGATAGCCACTCTGAAGGTGCTGCCCCTGAGTCGGCCTATAGCCGCTTGCCCTCCCTCCTGTAGGAGACGGCCTGGAGCCGCTCCCACCTTCATCAGACGGCCGATAGCCGCTCCGAAGGTGCCCAGAGGCGCACTGATTCCCCCACTCAGGCCACGGCCAATAGCCAGGCCTTGGCGCCTCATAGTCGCGCCCTTGGGCAGCCATGGCCAATAGCCTGGCCCCACGGCCAGAGAGAGGTTAGAGCAGTGTCACCGCCCCAGCGTGAGACGAGTGTCCGGACCCCCAACGCAAAAGGACCCCAGAGAGGCCCTACAGCCTCCCCGGCCTTTGCTCCCTATGCCTGGCCCTGGAGAAGACCCACCTGACGGACCCTAATTCAGGTTGGTGCCGCAGCCCCTCCCTGACGGCGCCCATTGACTCTGGGGGCCGCAGTCCTAGAGTACTCCAGGCCCTCCCCAGGACGCCCAGACGAGATCTCCCCACGCCCCAACGGCGGATGACCTCCACCTCCGGCCGAGACCTGAGCCAGAGATTTCTGGACCTGTTTGGCCCCAGCACTGAGGGGCACACTCCTGTACCCAGGCCGGAGAATACTGGCCCCTTCGACACCTGCAGCCCTGGACGAGAGAAGACGCCCCTCTGAGTCGTCCCGTGCCCTCTTGGCACGCCCTTCCCTGGCGGTGCCCCTGTTCCGGCAGAATTGTCGCCGGCGTGTCTCCCCGCCGCCCCCACCGTATAAGTGACTTATGTTAAGTGTGACGTTGCCCCAAAGTTAGTGTAACAGTGATACAGTGACTTAGAATATGTCGAATAACAGGGCAAGTGTTCAGGAGAAGATAACAGGAGAATACGCGATATCACGGAGCGGATGAATAAGGACGAGTGCAGAGACTAAGTTCTGGTGAATCAGACTCACGAGTGATGCACTTGTGTAAAATCAGTAAGACTCCTAGCACGATAGATTGTCCTCAGTAAAATATCCAAACATCCCTTGCTACCAGGAAATAGTAAAGAGAAAGTGTTAAAAATATCCTCCCGCTCGTATTACCATAAACATAACGAGACTCACAGTGCCTTACCCTCCCTTAATAAATCTCCTGTCAGCAGTCAGTGCGTGTGTAAGAACCTGGACTAGCAATATAATCAATTATCAAAATCCCCTTGCTACCGGAAAATACTAAATCAGAATCCGTAACATCAATTCCCTCCTAATATTACTATAACTATAATCTGACCCTCTGCGCGCCCCCACTCCTAGTCTCCCACGTGCACCGAGGCCCTGTGTTCCAAGTACACCTGTGCACTAAATCTAGAGTGTTAGCATCAGTGTCTGTTAAGTTAGTATCCTGTGAGATACTGATTATCTAGTTAAGGTTTTATTCTCCACCATATATTGTGTTGTATTATCTGCTGTTTTTGTCCTGTGTCTGACTGTGGTAATATACGTGTAAAGGTTATTGCCTGGAGTCTTTGTGTCCTACCTCTCTTTATTGCACTAAGCCCCGGTCTCAATTGACGACCCCGCTACACGTTAGGTGTTCTAGGACCGAGGAGTCGGGCCTTTTCCACCTAGCGTTACACTGGTGGCCAGCGGTGGTTATTGACCCGGGTGTAAAAGAGAGGTAGTGAGGAAATATTTGGCAAAATGGCAACAAAACCTCACGTACAATTATCTAAGTTTGACCCCGACCAGTACGATATACACACGTATCTGGCAATCATTAAACCCTTACTGGATATTGGCTTTGATGATGATCAGCAAAAAACTGCAGGCACACTTCCACTATTAGGCAAAGCGGCGGCGAACATAGCACTGAAAATCGTCCCGGAGCTCACCCGGCAGAACTTTACAAAGTTCGTTGTTCAGGCCATCACTCCATCATTAGGGAAAGTGGTGGCTCTGTCCCAACTGGATAGCTTCTCATTTGACGGGGATTTAAATAATACCCTGATACACACAAGACGCCTAGTTACTGATGCCTACCCGGAGGCAGACGAGGAAAACCGGGATCAGCACACGTTCAACACTTCTCAGAGTGCTTCCGAGTGTTGTCAAACAACACTTTATTATCCATGACCCAACTGGAGACATGGATAGAGAGGTCCAGCTCATACGGCGCCTCCTGACCGCCTGCCCTACTCCCCAGCAAATTAATGTGGTGAAGAAATTCCCCACTCAACTCCCGGCTCCCCCGACCATGCCACGTCCGCCCTTGCCTCACACCAACCCCACTCCGGCACCGAGCAAACCTAGGTCACACCCCTTCCGCCGGCACCCCACTCCTCGGGAAAATCCTAACCTGATCCTAGTGAATCCATGGGAATTCACAGCCTGCAGCTCCCGGTGTCCCCTACATGACATATGGGACCAGCTCAAGGCTGCCTGCCGCAGGCCCACCGCCCCGGGTTCACATATACTAAGGTGTCCATTCTGGAGGACGAGGCCCAGGAAGATGAACTGGCACTCATGGAGGAGCCCCGTCCTGGGGAACAAGAGCAGGAACAGGAAAATGAAAGCCCCAGACAGCTGGATTTTTAGGCCCGCCCCCGCACCAACCCATGGTGGCGGGGGCCATTACCCCTAAGTATCGCCCCCCAGTGTACCACAAGATGAAATTGAACGGCGTGAAGACCAGACTGTTAGTCGATACGGGAGCAGCCAGATCCTGCCTTTACAGCCACTATTTCTCCCGCCATAAATCGACCTTTGGCCCACTCCGCCCCACTGCCACTCACCTTGTGGACGCAAGGGATGGCCCCCTACCCATCTGTGGGGAGACTTGGGCTCTACGGGTCGACACCCACCAGCCGGTGTCAACCCGACACTAATTCATTAATTTTGACTCCTCCTGGCGGAGCTACAACGGGTATTTAGGACTGGACCTACTCCAGAAAATTGGAGCTACAATAGACTGCCGCTATCAGCAGCTCCAGTTCCGTGCCCCACCCAACCCCACCCAGGCCGTTTGCACCTGTACGCCCTGGCCCCGGCAGGAAGATTCGCCCCCTTCCCCCCTCCCATACCCCCCTCCTCCCCTCCTCCAACCCCTTCTCCTCCTCTCGTGCCCCCCTTCACCACCCCTCCTCCCTCTTTCCCCGCCACTGTCTCTGCCGCTGTTACCATTCCCCCCCACCATGAGGCCTGGGTGCCCCTTAACTGGCCCTCCGGTCCCTCTGTCTTGTTCTCCCCCTTCCTCCTGCCGGGAGCCCTCTCCGCCTGCCTCTTGTCTCCCACTTTTCTCCCCCCACATCACAACGCTGTCCACATCGCTAACCTCGCCCCTTCATCCCTGACCCTCCCCAGAGGGCTCATCATCGGAGAGATGGAGGAAGCCGAGCCCTGTGCCCCACCCTCCTCCCACTTCCCTGCCCCCCATTCCTGACCATCTCTCCGCCCAGCAGTTAGACACCCTACGTCGCCTTCTTCTGGATTTCCAAGATCTGTTTACGACAGGACCAGCAGACATAGGGCACACCACGTACCTGTCGCATGAGATTCACACGACTGGCCCACCCATTAGACAGCCTTCCCGACGGAAGAATCCCTGACAAAGGGAGGAAGAGGACCACCAGGTACGTTAAATGATAGAGGCCGGCGTCATCTCCCCCTTCACCAGCCCCTTGTCCTTCCCTGTTGTTCTAGTGAAAAAGGACAGCATAATGCGATTTTGCATCGATTACTGCCGCCTGAACGACGTCACCATCAAAGATGCCACTCCCCTCCCACGAATCGACGATTCCTTAGATTCCCTTTACGGGGTGTCTTGGTTTTCCACCCTCGACCTCCAGTCTGGATACTGGCAGGTCCCTGTGCATCCTGAACATCGAGGCAAGACGGCCTTTTCAACAAGCAACGGCAAACATTACGAATTTAATGTCCTGCTGTTCGGCCTCTGCAACGCCCCCGCCACCTTCTCCAGGCTAATGGAATCTGTCCTGAGCGGGCTCACCTGGGAAATATCCCTGGCTTATTTAGATGACATCATCGTCTTTAGCCAGACCTGGGCTGACCACCTGCGCACCTCCGCCGAGTCTTCACTAGGATTCGCCAGGCAGGCCTCAAACTCCATCCCTCTAAGTGTGTCCTGGCCACCAGGACTGTCTCATTCTTGGGACATTATTCCCCAGACAGGAATCTTCCCAGACCCCGATAAGCTCCGCACCATAACGGATATACCGCAGCCACAGGACGTCCACGGCGTCCGTGCCTTCTTAGGACTAACGTCCTATTACCATTGCTTCGTGAAGGGGTTCGCCCATATTGCAAAGCCCCTTCACGATCTGACCAAGAAGGGGGAGCCGTTCGTCTGGATGGAATAGAGGCGAGCTGCTATTCAACAGCTCAAAGACAAGCTCGTCTCCACCCCCATCGTAGCCTTTCCCGATTATGCCCTTCCCTTTCACCTCTACACCGATGTTTCCCTCACCGCCATAGGCGCTGTAGTACCCAAGGTACAAGCCGGTCGGGAACAGATCATCACCTGCACCAGCCGCACCTTGAATCAAGCTGAGAGGAATTATGTCGCGACCAAACAGGGAATGCCTCGGCATAGTGTGGGCTCTCCAGCATTTCAGGGCTTACCTTTCCGGGACTCAGGTCACTATCATCACGGACCACCAGTCACTCCAGTGGTTACGCCAATCTGATTCTCACAACGCCCAACTCATCAGGTGGTGCGAAACCCTGGAAGAATTCCATTACGAGATCTCCTACAGGCCCAGAAAACTCCACACTAATGCAGATGCCCTCTCCCGTCTCCCCATCCACGTGGTATAACCAGAAAGGACCTCCTGCAACAATGGTACCGCAAGGAGCGACCCCCTAGATCCCCTCCCACCTGTTCAGCAAACTATACCGGCAGGGTGACCACCTCCTAACCCCATCCGGGCATATCCTCCTGACCCCGATGCGGCGCATGACACCCTACGCCATATTCATGCCCATAACGGCATCCACCTGGGCACCAAGAAACTCCTACAGGTGTTCAACGACACCTACTGGGCGCCAAACCCTTCCACCCTCGCCAAGGAAATCATTCAAAGTTGCCGCGCCTGTGCACTGGGGATAGATATCACTTGAACCGCAGGACCCTCGGGCTACATCACTGCCCACAAGCCCTGGCAACTCCTGCCAATAGATGTAGCAGGCCCCCTCCTTCCAAAATCAGGGTATAAATATGTGATCACCTTCGTGGACACGTATTCAAAATATGTAGTAGCCTGCCCAGCCAAAGAGCATCATGCTGTCGCCGTCACTGACACCCTTCTCTGACACGTGTTCCCTTATTTTGGCATCCCCCAGGCCATCCATTCTGATAATGCCCCTGAATTCTCCGGAAAAATCTGGGAAGAGCTCGCCAGAACATTTGGATATAAAATCTTCCACTCCTCTCCTTACTGGCCACAGGGAAACACAGTATGCGAACATACCCATCACACTATCATTAATCAGTTGCGCACATGCATCGAGGGTTCGAAAGACGACGATTGGCCTGCTCACATAAAGATTGTTCAGTGGAGCATAAATTCCTGCCCCCGAGAAGACGGGGTTTCCCCATACGAGAGGATATTCGGTGAGGCCCCCCTTCTATTACCACTACGCCAACACCTGCAACCACCCACCTTCATTCCAACCACAGACTCGTTGCACCATCTCAAGGGCCGCCTACGCCACCTACAAAGGAATTTAAACCTCAGCCCCGACACAGCTTCCAACCCCTTCCACCCTGGTGACACGTCGCCCAACTCCCCACCCCACACAAGCTTGTCCCCCGCTTCACAGGGCCCTACACAATCACCCACGTCCCCAACCCTTGCCAAGTTGTCATGGACTATCACGGCGCCCCACGCACCCTCCAAAACCGCCACATGCACCCTTTCTGCACCCCCTCCCCTGCCGCCCCGGCCCCACACCCCCAACCTCCTCCTGCCCCCGCGCCACCCCCCCATTTCCACAAATGAATGCTACATTTCCTCCTCCCCCTCCACCCCCCCTTACTACCTCAGCCTCCCCGGCTGTCACCACCCCCTCACCTCACCTGACATCTCAACTGCCACACCAACCTCCCCTCGTTCTCCCTCACCCCTTCCTCCCGCCACCCCACCCTCGCTGCCCAGCCCCACGTGTCCTGCCCAAGCCACCACACCTTCACCACAACCTACTACCACTACCCCCCGCCCACCACCCTTACAGATGCCCACTCCGATGGCGTCACCCCCGCCACGCCCCCACACGCCCAGCGATACGAACTACCCAACCCCACCCACCCTGCACTCCCACCTCCCCACCCACTCCCACCCTCAAAACCACAACCACCCGCTTAGGCCGCCTCTCATGCCCATCCGCCCAATACACCCATTCCCCCTGCACCGCCCACCTCCCTACAACTTCACACTGTCATGCTACACCAAGCACAGATCCCCACCACCTATACTCCCCAGAGACCTTACGCTGCATAACCAAGGCACAAAGCCCGGCTCCTACCCTCGGTGTCCAGCATACAGCACCACACCACACCAGCAGCAACATCGAGCAAGATGAAAGTGTGACGGGCAGTATGGGCGCCTACCCTCGGCAGGAACCGCCGGCTCCATGGACCACACCACCTACTGAACCTCCTCCGCTCCACCCCCACCACCTCCACGCTCTTCCTCACTTGCGACGTGGAGCGAGAGGAAAACCACCCCACTGCTGCCTGGCAGGCCCTTCTCCAGCATCTCCAACCTGTTTATGCCACCCATGACACTCACGTCTATCACCTCCGGTCATGGGGATGTGACTTTTTCCAGGAGGAAGGTGATAAAATGCGTGAGCTACAGCATAGTGCCCCCAGAAACTCCCCGGCAGGTAACATACGTGAGCTACAGCATAGTGCCCCCGGAAACTCCCCGACAGGTAACATGCATGAGCTACAGCATAGTGCCCCCGGAAACTCACCGACATTCTCACCTGGACCCCACGGAGTAGCCACAGCCGAACCACAGGATGCAGTGTGACAGCGGCACAAGTCAGCCTGGGCCATGCGCCCCTATAGCACTCAGCCTCCTCACCGTCGCCCTAGCAGGAATTCAACACTATCTTTGGGGAGAGGTACCGCCAGATCAGATCGGGGTGGAGCTGTCTATCTAGCTCCAAACAGCCCCTGATAGCCGCTCCCGCCTTCAACAGAAGTGTGCCCATAGCCTCTCCGAAGGTGTCTTCTCCTTTGGGATGGCCGATAGCCGCCCGCCTCTCATAAGGGAATCGGTGTCTCACCGACCTTAGGGTAATCAGGAGATGGCCGATAGCCGCTCCAGCCTTCGTCAGAAGGTGTCCTTCCAGGGACGGCCGATAGCCGCCCTACACCCTCCTGCAGGAGACGGCAGATAGCCGCTCCTCCCTCCGGCAGAAGGAGACGGCAAGTGGCCACTCCTGCCTTTGCCAGACGGCCGATAGCTGCTCTTTCCTCTGGCAGAAGGAGACAGCAAGTGGCCGCTCCCGCCTTCATCAGACGGCCGACAGCCGCTCCGAAGGTGCTGCCCCGAGTCAGCCAATAGCCGCTCCTCCCTCTGGCAGAAGGAGACAGCAAGAGGCCGCTCCCGCCTTCATCAGACGGCCGATAGCCGCTCCGAAGGTGCTGCCCCCGAGTTGGCCTATAGCCGCTCCTCCCTCTGGCAGAAGGAGATGGCAAGAGGCCGCTTCCACCTTCGTCAGACGGCCGATAGCCACTCTGAAGGTGCTGCCCCTGAGTCGGCCTATAGCCGCTTGCCCTCCCTCCTGTAGGAGACGGCCTGGAGCCGCTCCCACCTTCATCAGACGGCCGATAGCCGCTCCGAAGGTGCCCAGAGGCGCACTGATTCCCCCACTCAGGCCACGGCCAATAGCCAGGCCTTGGCGCCTCATAGTCGCGCCCTTGGGCAGCCATGGCCAATAGCCTGGCCCCACGGCCAGAGAGAGGTTAGAGCAGTGTCACCGCCCCAGCGTGAGACGAGTGTCCGGACCCCCAACGCAAAAGGACCCCAGAGAGGCCCTACAGCCTCCCCCGGCCTTTGCTCCCTATGCCTGGCCCTGGAGAAGACCCACCTGACGGACCCTAATTCAGGTTGGTGCCGCAGCCCCTCCCTGACGGCGCCCATTGACTCTGGGGGCCGCAGTCCTAGAAGTACTCCAGGCCCTCCCCAGGACGCCCAGACGAGATCTCCCCACGCCCCAACGGCGGATGACCTCCACCTCCGGCCGAGACCTGAGCCAGAGATTTCTGGACCTGTTTGGCCCCAGCACTGAGGGGCACACTCCTGTACCCAGGCCGGAGAATACTGGCCCCTTCGACACCTGCAGCCCTGGACGAGAGAAGACGCCCCTCTGAGTCGTCCCGTGCCCTCTTGGCACGCCCTTCCCTGGCGGTGCCCCTTTTCCGGCAGAATTGTCGCCGGCGTGTCTCCCCGCCGCCCCCACCGTATAAGTGACTTATGTTAAGTGTGACGTTGCCCCAAAGTTAGTGTAACAGTGATACAGTGACTTAGAATATGTCGAATAACAGGGCAAGTGTTCAGGAGAAGATAACAGGAGAATACGCGATATCACGGAGCGGATGAATAAGGACGAGTGCAGAGACTAAGTTCTGGTGAATCAGACTCACGAGTGATGCACTTGCGTAAAATCAGTAAGACTCCTAGCACGATAGATTGTCCTCAGTAAAATATCCAAACATCCCTTGCTACCAGGAAATAGTAAAGAGAAAGTGTTAAAAATATCCTCCCGCTCGTATTACCATAAACATAACGAGACTCACAGTGCCTTACCCTCCCTTAATAAATCTCCTGTCAGCAGTCAGTGCGTGTGTAAGAACCTGGACTAGCAATATAATCAATTATCAAAATCCCCTTGCTACCGGAAAATACTAAATCAGAATCCGTAACATCAATTCCCTCCTAATATTACTATAACTATAATCTGACCCTCTGCGCGCCCCCCACTCCTAGTCTCCCACGTGCACCGAGGCCCTGTGTTCCAAGTACACCTGTGCACTAAATCTAGAGTGTTAGCATCAGTGTCTGTTAAGTTAGTATCCTGTGAGATACTGATTATCTAGTTAAGGTTTTATTCTCCACCATATATTGTGTTGTATTATCTGCTGTTTTTGTCCTGTGTCTGACTGTGGTAATATACGTGTAAAGGTTATTGCCTGGAGTCTTTGTGTCCTACCTCTCTTTATTGCACTAAGCCCCGGTCTCGATTGACGACCCCGCTACACGTTAGGTGTTCTAGGACCGAGGAGTCGGGCCTTTTCCACCTAGCGTTACACTGGTGGCCAGCGGTGGTTATTGACCCGGGTGTAAAAGAGAGGTAGTGAGGAAATATTTGGCAAAATGGCAACAAAACCTCACGTACAATTATCTAAGTTTGACCCCGACCAGTACGATATACACACGTATCTGGCAATCATTAAACCCTTACTGGATATTGGCTTTGATGATGATCAGCAAAAAACTGCAGGCACACTTCCACTATTAGGCAAAGCGGCGGCGAACATAGCACTGAAAATCGTCCCGGAGCTCACCCGGCAGAACTTTACAAAGTTCGTTGTTCAGGCCATCACTCCATCATTAGGGAAAGTGGTGGCTCTGTCCCAACTGGATAGCTTCTCATTTGACGGGGATTTAAATAATACCCTGATACACACAAGACGCCTAGTTACTGATGCCTACCCGGAGGCAGACGAGGAAAACCGGGATCAGCACACGTTCAACACTTCTCAGAGTGCTTCCGAGTGTTGTCAAACAACACTTTATTATCCATGACCCAACTGGAGACATGGATAGAGAGGTCCAGCTCATACGGCGCCTCCTGACCGCCTGCCCTACTCCCCAGCAAATTAATGTGGTGAAGAAATTCCCCACTCAACTCCCGGCTCCCCGACCATGCCACGTCCGCCCTTGCCTCACACCAACCCCACTCCGGCACCGAGCAAACCTAGGTCACACCCCTTCCGCCGGCACCCCACTCCTCGGGAAAATCCTAACCTGATCCTAGTGAATCCATGGGAATTCACAGCCTGCAGCTCCCGGTGTCCCCTACATGACATATGGGACCAGCTCAAGGCTGCCTGCCGCAGGCCCACCGCCCCGGGTTCACATATACTAAGGTGTCCATTCTGGAGGACGAGGCCCAGGAAGATGAACTGGCACTCATGGAGGAGCCCCGTCCTGGGGAACAAGAGCAGGAACAGGAAAATGAAAGCCCCAGACAGCTGGATTTTTAGGCCCGCCCCCGCACCAACCCATGGTGGCGGGGGCCATTACCCCTAAGTATCGCCCCCCAGTGTACCACAAGATGAAATTGAACGGCGTGAAGACCAGACTGTTAGTCGATACGGGAGCAGCCAGATCCTGCCTTTACAGCCACTATTTCTCTCCCGCCATAAATCGACCTTTGGCCCACTCCGCCCCACTGCCACTCACCTTGTGGACGCAAGGGATGGCCCCCTACCCATCTGTGGGGAGACTTGGGCTCTACGGGTCGACACCCACCAGCCGGTGTCAACCCGACACTAATTCATTAATTTTGACTCCTCCTGGCGGAGCTACAACGGGTATTTAGGACTGGACCTACTCCAGAAAATTGGAGCTACAATAGACTGCCGCTATCAGCAGCTCCAGTTCCGTGCCCCACCCAACCCCACCCAGGCCGTTTGCACCTGTACGTCCTGGCCCCGGCAGGAAGATTCGCCCCCTTCCCCCCTCCCATACCCCCCTCCTCCCCTCCTCCAACCCCTTCTCCTCCTCTCGTGCCCCCTTCACCACCCCTCCTCCCTCTTTCCCCGCCACTGTCTCTGCCGCTGTTACCATTCCCCCCCACCATGAGGCCTGGGTGCCCCTTAACTGGCCCTCCGGTCTCTCTGTCTTGTTCTCCCCCTTCCTCCTGCCGGGAGCCCTCTCCGCCTGCCTCTTGTCTCCCACTTTTCTCCCCCCACATCACAACGCTGTCCACATCGCTAACCTCGCCCCTTCATCCCTGACCCTCCCCAGAGGGCTCATCATCGGAGAGATGGAGGAAGCCGAGCCCTGTGCCCCACCCTCCTCCCACTTGCCTGCCCCCCATTCCTGACCATCTCTCCGCCCAGCAGTTAGACACCCTACGTCGCCTTCTTCTGGATTTCCAAGATCTGTTTACGACAGGACCAGCAGACATAGGGCACACCACGTACCTGTCGCATGAGATTCACACGACTGGCCCACCCATTAGACAGCCTTCCCGACGGAAGAATCCCTGACAAAGGGAGGAAGAGGACCACCAGGTACGTTAAATGATAGAGGCCGGCGTCATCTCCCCCTTCACCAGCCCCTTGTCCTTCCCCGTTGTTCTAGTGAAAAAGGACAGCATAATGCGATTTTGCATCGATTACTGCCGCCTGAACGACGTCACCATCAAAGATGCCACTCCCCTCCCACGAATCGACGATTCCTTAGATTCCCTTTACGGGGTGTCTTGGTTTTCCACCCTCGACCTCCAGTCTGGATACTGGCAGGTCCCTGTGCATCCTGAACATCGAGGCAAGACGGCCTTTTCAACAAGCAACGGCAAACATTACGAATTTAATGTCCTGCTGTTCGGCCTCTGCAACGCCCCCGCCACCTTCTCCAGGCTAATAGAATCTGTCCTGAGCGGGCTCACCTGGGAAATATCCCTGGCTTATTTAGATGACATCATCGTCTTTAGCCAGACCTGGGCTGACCACCTGCGCACCTCCGCCGAGTCTTCACTAGGATTCGCCAGGCAGGCCTCAAACTCCATCCCTCTAAGTGTGTCCTGGCCGCCAGGACTGTCTCATTCTTGGGACATTATTCCCCAGACAGGAATCTTCCCAGACCCCGATAAGCTCCGCACCATAACGGATATACCGCAGCCACAGGACGTCCACGGCGTCCGTGCCTTCTTAGGACTAACGTCCTATTACCATTGCTTCGTGAAGGGGTTCGCCCATATTGCAAAGCCCCTTCACGATCTGACCAAGAAGGGGGAGCCGTTCGTCTGGATGGAATAGAGGCGAGCTGCTATTCAACAGCTCAAAGACAAGCTCGTCTCCACCCCCATCGTAGCCTTTCCCGATTATGCCCTTCCCTTTCACCTCTACACCGATGTTTCCCTCACCGCCATAGGCGCTGTAGTACCCAAGGTACAAGCCGGTCGGGAACAGATCATCACCTGCACCAGCCGCACCTTGAATCAAGCTGAGAGGAATTATGTCGCGACCAAACAGGAATGCCTCGGCATAGTGTGGGCTCTCCAGCATTTCAGGGCTTACCTTTCCGGGACTCAGGTCACTATCATCACGGACCACCAGTCACTCCAGTGGTTACGCCAATCTGATTCTCACAACGCCCAACTCATCAGGTGGTGCGAAACCCTGGAAGAATTCCATTACGAGATCTCCTACAGGCCCAGAAAACTCCACACTAATGCAGATGCCCTCTCCCGTCTCCCCATCCACGTGGTATAACCAGAAAGGACCTCCTGCAACAATGGTACCGCAAGGAGCGACCCCCCTAGATCCCCTCCCACCTGTTCAGCAAACTATACCGGCAGGGTGACCACCTCCTAACCCCATCCGGGCATATCCTCCTGACCCCCGATGCGGCGCATGACACCCTACGCCATATTCATGCCCATAACGGCATCCACCTGGGCACCAAGAAACTCCTACAGGTGTTCAACGACACCTACTGGGCGCCAAACCCTTCCACCCTCGCCAAGGAAATCATTCAAAGTTGCCGCGCCTGTGCACTGGGGATAGATATCACTTGAACCGCAGGACCCTCGGGCTACATCACTGCCCACAAGCCCTGGCAACTCCTGCCAATAGATGTAGCAGGCCCCC
>NW_027644303.1:0-4995 GCF_032717465.1 Coenobita brevimanus
ATGGCTCGAAGCTTTTCTGGGTCTGGTGAGATGCCCTCTGCATTAATTAGATGTCCTAAGAAGGAAACTGATCTCTCTGCTAACACACATTTCGTAGGTTTCAGTTTAAGTCCTGCTTGGCATATGCGGTGAAACCCTTGCTTGAGGCGGTGAAGGTGGTCGGCCCATTTACGACTGAAAACAGTGACGTCGTCGAGGTATGCTAAGCAAGTCTCCCAAGTTAAACCGCTAAGGACTGACTCCATTAAACGGGAGAACGTGGCAGGAGCGTTGCAGAGTCCGAAAGGGAGGACATTGAACTCGTAATGTTTGCCGTTGGATGTGGAAAAGGCGGTTTTGTGTTTGTCGTCGGGATGCACAGGGACTTGCCAGTACCCCGACTGTAGATCTAAGGTGGAGAACCATGTCGACTCATGTAAGGAGTCTAGTGAGTCGTCGATACGTGGCAGGGGAGTGGCGTCTTTGACTGTGACATCATTTACTCGGCGGTAATCAACACAAAAGCGCATTGTCCCGTCCTTTTTTCTTACGAGTACCACTGGAGAGGACCATGGGCTAGTAAAGTTGGAGATAACGCCGGCATCTAGCATGTCCTGGACCTGCCGGTCTTCTTCCTCTCGTTGCTTAGGATTTTTCCATCGAGATGGTTGGCGGATTGGAGGTCCTGTTGTGTGTATCTCATGGCTGAGATAGGTGGTATGACCAAGGTCGGTCGGGCCTGAGGAGAATAGATCTTGAAAATCCAGGAGGAGTTGTCGGAGGCTGTTGGTTTGGGCTGGGGATAGGTGTGATGGTAGGGTGGGTAGAGTGGGCGGGTCTGGGGGCGGTGTTTGGCATGGTTCGGCTTCTTCAGTGTCGCCGATGATGAGTCCTCTTGGTAAGGTTAGTGGTGTGGTAGCGAGGTTGGCGACACGGATTTCTTGGGCATGTGGGGGAAGGAAGGTAGGGCTTACTAGACAGGAGGAGAGTGGTCCGGTGGGGATGGAGGGTGAGAAGAGAACGGAGGTATGGGAAGGTTTGTTAAGTTTTACCCAAGCTTCATGACGTGGTGGTATGGTGATAGAGGAGGCGACAGTGGCTGGGAAAGATGGGGAGGGATGTAGATGATGAGTGGTGGGTGGTGGTGATGGGAGTCTAGTGGTGTGAGGGGCTGGGTTGGGTGTAGGTGTCTCTGTGGTATGGGACAGGTGAGTGTCTGATGGTAGTGTGCGGGGGTGTGGGTTTTTGGTGTGCCTTAGTTGTTGTTGTTGTTTTTTTTCTTCCTTAGTCTTGACTGCTGGTTGGTTGTGGTGGGCTGGATTGAAGTGGAGGCGGTGTTGATGGCAGTCAATGGTGGCATGTAATTTCTGGAGGAGGTCCAGCCCTAAATATCCATCATATTG
This sequence comes from Coenobita brevimanus, assembly GCF_032717465.1. Classification (NCBI taxonomy): domain Eukaryota; kingdom Metazoa; phylum Arthropoda; class Malacostraca; order Decapoda; family Coenobitidae; genus Coenobita; species Coenobita brevimanus. The sequence goes on from NW_027644303.1 coordinate 1,383, forward strand.
ACTGCATGTTGAGTCGAATATGATGAATGGGTGGCTAGTGGATATTTGTTGATGGGTGTGGGTCTGAAGGGCCCGAGTTTCCCCACGGATAGGCAGGGGGCCGTCCCCTGCGTCGACGAGGTTGGCTGTGGTGGGGAAGAGGGGGCCGAATGCACTCATGTGGCGGGAGTAGAAGTGGGAGTAGAGGCACGATCTGGCTGCTCCCGTATCCACTAATAGACGTGCCTTGACCCCGTTTAGCCAGATTTTGTCGTAAACAGGGGGTCTGTAGTTGTGTGAGATGGCCCCCGCCACCGTGGGGAGGTGCGGGGGCGGGCCTAAAAATCCATTTGCTGTGGAGTGGTGTCCTCTTGGTCGTCGTCGTCTGTTCCCGAAAGTGTGTGCGTCGGTGTGTCGTCTTCCTGGGCGGCGGCGTCTAAGGAGGAGACTTTCTTGCGCCCTTGTTGAAAACTTCTGCGCCTGCTAGCTTTGAGCTGTTCCCTAATGTCGTGTAGAGGGCAGGTGCGGCTGCAAGCCGTGAATTCCCAGGGGTTAATGGTGATGAGGTTTCCTTGTTCCCTCGGGTTTGAGCGCTTCTTTTGGGGGTAAGCTCTAGGGACTGTGGGCGGCTCAGTAGCTGGTTGATGTGGCGGCAGTTTTGGTTTGGAAGGGGGTTGTTGCCTTGTCGGAAAACGTGTCACCGCGTGGAGTGGCTGTGGTGTGGGGCGGGCGGCGAGCAGACGTTGGACGAGTTGTAGGTCATTTTCCATGTCCCCTGACGGGTCGTAGATTGAGAAATGCTCCCTGACTATGCTGGGGAGGATTCTCAACAGTGCATTGAATGTATGGATATCCCGGGCATTGGGTGGTGCCTCAGGATAGGCGGCGCTGACGAGGCGCCTAGCCCGGGTGAATTTGTCATCCAGGTTTCCGTCGTAGGTGAGGGCGTCGAGTTGAGAAAGAGCGACAACTCGGCCTATTGATGGCGTGAAAGCCTGTCTCACTATTTGTGAGAATTGGTCCCATGACAGTTCTGGGACGATTTTTGGTGCGACACTAGTGATTATTTTACCCAAGTTAGGTAGAGTGACAGCGATCTTTTCTCTGTCTGAGTCAAACCCTATGTCCAGGAGGGGTTTGACCATGTCCAAATATACGTCTATGTCACACTGGTCCGGGTTGAACCTCGGCAATTGGATGTGCGGTTTAGCTGCCATTGTAAGTTCCCTTTCGTGTTCCTCCGTGCGTTACTCGGATCTAGGACCACCGCTTGCCACCAGTGTAATGCTGTGTTTTTAAGGCGACTTCTCGTCGTAAAAACACGAGCACTGGAACGGGGTTCTTTGGCTAGACCGGATGTAATGCACTAACAAAGGAACAGGGCATAAAAAGAGACAGTACACCGAATCACATCTATTGCTTAAGTTCTATCCCTTACAGTGCTACATCCACAATATTTGACACACAATAAAACAGAGATACAATAATACACTTATAGCTGGATCCAATATACTTTTACACAGGGCACAGGGCAGTCAGGGATATGTGTTACTGTTACTTAGAAGAGTTATCACTTCACTGCGATTGTCAATTGAGAACAATTGTCGTGTCACTGGTGGATAATAATAAACGGGGAGTTTCACTTGTATTCACTGTGATCGGGAGTCTGTGGGGGAGATGTTACTATAATAGAGGTAGGGTGCGTATGGCGACATCCGACACTGTCACCTAGTCGCAGGGGAGCACTTCACTTGCCTTTCGGCTCACGCACGCACCTACCTTCAATTCCACAGAAAACTCCCCGCTTCCTTCCTGAGAGGGGGAACTGAACTGTTTAACGTTTACACACGACTTACTATGATACCACTGTTTAATATAACTTTTATTAGGCACTGCCACTGTGCATTGGATCACTGTCACTGTATTAGGGGTCACTGTCACTGTCACTGTTCTACCCTTGTTTCTTGGGTAGTTGAGTCACTGGTACTTACTGTCAGGGAGGCTCCCTTGTTTAGGTCCTCGACCTGAGGGGCGGCTCCTTCCTAGGGCCGCGCTGGTGGGGTGCAGGGAGGCCCTGTAGTCTGGGGGCCTCGACCTGATCGGGGCCCTCGGGACTAGGGACCGAACAGTCGGAGGATTCGGGCCTGCTTCCTCTGCTGCCGGGGCGTGAGGGAGCCTAGGTCGCCGTTGTCGGGGACCGTGGTGGAAGGCCTGGGCGTCCGGGGGCTGCAGGTGCTCAGGGGAGAGGTGCCGTCAGGGTTGGGCTGCTGCAGCATCTCCTGTAGGGCTCCAACAGTGCTAAGGAGCGTCCGGGTGTGGGCGGTAACTCCGCAATCGGGCCTTGCCACCACTCTAACGCCTCCGCTTGGCCAAGAAGCCTGGATGGCGACGAAGGGCTCCCCGGAGGGAAAGAGGCTTGAGGAGACTGACGCTCTTCGTGGTTCCCTGAGTGTGTTCATTGGGCTGAGGTGGGGCTCTACTTCCCCTAGTGTGGACTTTGGCTGGAGCCGTGAACTTGCCCGGCGTGCGAGGGACACCAGTAGGGTGATCGGGGTCGCCCTTTCGCCGAGGCAAGAGGCCGTCAACGTGGTGTTCCTCCCGCAGTAGGGGACAAGCCGGAGTGAGGGGCCCAAGGGCCGCACTCTCTCCAATACGGACAGATCCTACCGTCAGGGAATTCTCCACCCTGGTACGTGCCCCAGCCGTAGCCGAGTGTCTGCCCGTACGGGAAACGACTAACGGAGAAACGGGATCACCCGTCTGCTCCGGCGAGAGGCCGGCCCTAGAGTCGCCGCTTCCGTAATTGGGTAGCACTACACGTACGGTAGCAGGGTCTCTCTACCCTGGACCGTATTCTGGCCGTAGCCAAAGTACAACTGGAGAGGGATGCACACAGGCAACTCTCTCTCCTCAGCGTGTTAAGGCCGGAGCCTGGGGTCACCTGCCCCTTTACACACTTTGTCAGGCCGTAGCCTGTGTCTATTTCTCTTTTAAGGCCGTAGCCTCGGGCCTCTTCCTGCCCTTGGGCCTCTTCCTGCCCTAGAGGGTGTATCAAGACCGTCAAGACGGTGTTACCTGGGACTGACCTCTTTTCAGTCCCACCCCTGGTCTGACGGTCACTACCCCGCCTGCACAGTAGTTCAGGTTGTCTGAACACCTGGGGTTGGGGCACTTGCGGGGAATAGGGGCTCAGGGTCGGGATGCCCCGATGACCCTCTTGCCCGAGGTCACTAACCTCACCGGTGTGTCCTCCTGGGGTGGTGGTGGGGTGGCGGCTCGGCGGTGGTGTGGGGGGTGGTGAGGTGGGAGGTCCTGTGGCAGTCTCGGCGGGCATTTTACCACCCTCCGCGTCGTTGAAGTCACGGCCCCGTGACTGAAGGTGGTAGGTGGTGGAGGTGGCTGTCTGGTAGGCCGGGGTCAGGTGTTGGGTGAAGCTGACCCAGTGCGTGGTGAATTGATTGGGCTCCTGGTGGGGGCAGAGCGTGAAGTGGAGGGAGGATGGCTGGTTGGTCCAGCGTAGGAGGCGTAGCAGGTGGCGGGTGCCTCTGATTCTGGTTGGTGGGTGGTTGTGAGGTTGCCATCGGACCCTGGTTATCTTCATCTCGGGGAATGATGCCTGGTGGGGAGATGAGAT
>NW_027644304.1:0-2997 GCF_032717465.1 Coenobita brevimanus
GTTGGGTGTAGGTGTCTCTGTGGTATGGGACAGGTGAGTGTCTGATGGTAGTGTGCGGGGGTGTGGGTTTTTGGTGTGCCTTAGTTGTTGTTGTTTTTTTTTTCTTCCTTAGTCTTGACTGCTGGTTGGTTGTGGTGGGCTGGATTGAAGTGGAGGCGGTGTTGATGGCAGTCAATGGTGGCATGTAATTTCTGGAGGAGGTCCAGCCCTAAATATCCATCATATTGACTGCATGTTGAGTCGAATATGATGAATGGGTGGCTAGTGGATATTTGTTGATGGGTGTGGGTCTGAAGGGCCCGAGTTTCCCCACGGATAGGCAGGGGGCCGTCCCCTGCGTCGACGAGGTTGGCTGTGGTGGGGAAGAGGGGGCCGAATGCACCCATGTGGCGGGAGTAGAAGTGGGAGTAGAGGCACGATCTGGCTGCTCCCGTATCCACTAATAGACGTGCCTTGACCCCGTTTAGCCAGATTTTGTCGTAAACAGGGGGTCTGTAGTTGTGTGAGATGGCCCCCGCCACCGTGGGGAGGTGCGGGGGCGGGCCTAAAAATCCATTTGCTGTAGAGTGGTGTCCTCTTGGTCGTCGTCGTCTGTTCCCGAGAGGGTGTGCGTCGGTGTGTCGTCTTCCTGGGCGGCGGCGTCTAAGGAGGAGACTTTCTTGCGCCCTTGTTGAAAACTTCTGCGCCTGCTAGCTTTGAGCTGTTCCCTAATGTCGTGTAGAGGGCAGGTGCGGCTGCAAGCCGTGAATTCCCAGGGGTTAATGGTGATGAGGTTTCCTTGTTCCCTCGGGTTTGAGCGCTTCTTTTGGGGGTAAGCTCTAGGGACTGTGGGCGGCTCAGTAGCTGGTTGATGTGGCGGCAGTTTTGGTTTGGAAGGGGGTTGTTGCCTTGTCGGAAAACGTGTCACCGCGTGGAGTGGCTGTGGTGTGGGGCGGGCGGCGAGCAGACGTTGGACGAGTTGTAGGTCATTTTCCATGTCCCCTGACGGGTCGTAGATTGAGAAATGCTCCCTGACTATGCTGGGGAGGATTCTCAACAGTGCATTGAATGTATGGATATCCCGGGCATTGGGTGGTGCCTCAGGATAGGCGGCGCTGACGAGGCGCCTAGCCCGGGTGAATTTGTCATCCAGGTTTCCGTCGTAGGTGAGGGCGTCGAGTTGAGAAAGAGCGACAACTCGGCCTATTGATGGCGTGAAAGCCTGTCTCACTATTTGTGAGAATTGGTCCCATGACAGTTCTGGGACGATTTTTGGTGCGACACTAGTGATTATTTTACCCAAGTTAGGTAGAGTGACAGCGATCTTTTCTCTGTCTGAGTCAAACCCTATGTCCAGGAGGGGTTTGACCATGTCCAAATATACGTCTATGTCACACTGGTCCGGGTTGAACCTCGGCAATTGGATGTGCGGTTTAGCTGCCATTGTAAGTTCCCTTTCGTGTTCCTCCGTGCGTTACTCGGATCTAGGACCACCGCTTGCCACCAGTGTAATGCTGTGTTTTTAAGGCGACTTCTCGTCGTAAAAACACGAGCACTGGAACGGGGTTCTTTGGCTAGACCGGATGTAATGCACTAACAAAGGAACAGGGCATAAAAAGAGACAGTACACCGAATCACATCTATTGCTTAAGTTCTATCCCTTACAGTGCTACATCCACAATATTTGACACACAATAAAACAGAGATACAATAATACACTTATAGCTGGATCCAATATACTTTTACACAGGGCACAGGGCAGTCAGGGATATGTGTTACTGTTACTTAGAAGAGTTATCACTTCACTGCGATTGTCAATTGAGAACAATTGTCGTGTCACTGGTGGATAATAATAAACGGGGGAGTTTCACTTGTATTCACTGTGATCGGGAGTCTGTGGGGGAGATGTTACTATAATAGAGGTAGGGTGCGTATGGCGACATCCGACACTGTCACCTAGTCGCAGGGGAGCACTTCACTTGCCTTTCGGCTCACGCACGCACCTACCTTCAATTCCACAGAAAACTCCCCGCTTCCTTCCTGAGAGGGGGAACTGAACTGTTTAACGTTTACACACGACTTACTATGATACCACTGTTTAATATAACTTTTATTAGGCACTGCCACTGTGCATTGGATCACTGTCACTGTATTAGGGGTCACTGTCACTGTCACTGTTCTACCCTTGTTTCTTGGGTAGTTGAGTCACTGATACTTACTGTCAGGGAGGCTCCCTTGTTTAGGTCCTCGACCTGAGGGGCGGCTCCTTCCTAGGGCCGCGCTGGTGGGGTGCAGGGAGGCCCTGTAGTCTGGGGGCCTCGACCTGATCGGGGGCCCTCGGGACTAGGACCGAACAGTCGGAGGATTCGGGCCTGCTTCCTCTGCTGCCGGGGCGTGAGGGAGCCTAGGTCGCCGTTGTCGGGGACCGTGGTGGAAGGCCTGGGCGTCCGGGGGCTGCAGGTGCTCAGGGGAAGAGGTGCCGTCAGGGTTGGGCTGCTGCAGCATCTCCTGTAGGGCTCCAACAGTGCTAAGGAGCGTCCGGGTGTGGGCGGTAACTCCGCAATCGGGCCTTGCCACCACTCTAACGCCTCCGCTTGGCCAAGAAGCCTGGATGGCGACGAAGGGCTCCCCGGAGGGAAAGAGGCTTGAGGGAGACTCACGCTCTTCGTGGTTCCCTGAGTGTGTTCATTGGGCTGAGGTGGGGCTCTACTTCCCTAGTGTGGACTTTGGCTGGAGCCGTGAACTTGCCCGGCGTGCGAGGGACACCAGTAGGGTGATCGGGGTCGCCCTTTCGCCGAGGCAAGAGGCCGTCAACGTGGTGTTCCTCCCGCAGTAGGGGACAAGCCGGAGTGAGGGGCCCAAGGGCCGCACTCTCTCCAATACGGACAGATCCTACCGTCAGGGAATTCTCCACCCTGGTACGTGCCCCAGCCGTAGCCGAGTGTCTGCCCGTACGGGAAACGACTAACGGAGAAACGGGATCACCCGTCTGCTCCGGCGAGAGGCCGGCCCCGAGTC
>NW_027644305.1:0-10989 GCF_032717465.1 Coenobita brevimanus
TTGAATGCTGGAGAGTGATGGGAGGTTGGTGCTTTTATTTGGGCTAATGTGGTGGGAGGAGCGTTGTACTTTGGGGAATTGGGAGTTAGGAAAGTTCCAACGTGCTTGGTGGAGGATGAGGGTGATGGGGGAGGTATTGGGGGTGGGTGGTGATGGTGGATTTTAGGGTAAGTGGGTGTTGGGTGGGGGGTCGGGGTGTATCTCGTGGGTGGGCGTGAGAGTCGTCCCGATCTGGTGGTGGTCGTGGTTATGGTGGGTGTGGGTGGTGAGGCTGGTTGATTGCGTGGTGGCGGTGAGGGTGTACGGTGGTGAGGTGGGTGGATGGTTGGTGGTGCGGTGTGACGTGTATAATGGGAGTGGTCATGGAGGAGGTCGGTGGTGGGTGTGGGGTTGGTGTGATTCTCGGGTGAGGTGGGCAGTTGTGGTGGCAAGGGCGGCCTGGGTGAGGTGGATTGGGGGGTGGTGGGTGGATGGGTGTTTGGTGGGTGAGTGTCTGGTTGCGAAGTAGGGGTGGTGGTAGGTGGTTGCGGTGATGGTGTGCTTGGTGGAGAGCTGGTAGGCAGAGAGTGTGAGGAGGGGGGGGGAGAAGGAGTAGTAGTAGGAGTGTGGGGGGTGAAGCTGAGGAAGGTCAGGGTGGCCAGGTGTGCGGGCCTGGGTGGAGGTAGGCTTAGTACGGGGGTGGGCGGTGGTGGGTGGGTTGAAGGGACGCACGTGGCGGTTTCTGTATGTGCGGTGTTGCCCTTGTTGATCCACGGTGACTTGATATGGATTAGGCACCCGCACAATTTTGTAAGGTCCATTGAATCGGGGGGCGGTCTTCGGTGGGGTAGGGAGGTTTGCAACCACCACAGATTGGCCAGGTGTGTATGGGTTGGAGTGGGTTGTGTCAGGTGCTAGGTCCTGCTTTGAGTGTAGGTGGTGGAGGCGGCGTTTGAGGTGGTGGAGAGGGTCAGTGCTGGAGGGTGGAGTGGGCGGTTGTAGGTGGTGGTGGAGGGGTAGGAGTAGGGGTGGTTCCCCGAACACTCTCTCGTGCGGGGTTATTCCATCTTCCCTTGGGCACGTGTTTAACCCCCATTGTACGATCTTTACGTGCGCAGGCCAGTCTTCATTTCCCGTTTGCGTAATGCGCGTGCGGACTTGGTTCATCAGGGAGCGGTGGCTTCTTTCGCATACACTGTTGCCTTGGGGCCAGTAGGGAGATGAGTGGGAGATGCTGTATCCAAAGATGTTGGCTAGTTCTTCCCATATATTTCCCGTAAATTCAGAGGCATTGTCCGAATGGATGGCCTGGGGAATCCCGAAATAAGGGAAAACATGTCGGGTGAGGGCATCGGCGATTGACGGTGCAGTGTGGTCCTTGGCGGGGCAGGCGATGATGAATTTAGAGTACACATCCACGAAGGTAATTATGTACTTATAGCCGGATTTTGGTGTGAGGGGGCTGACGACGTCTAGGGAGAGAAGTTGCCACGGTTTTTGTGCTGTGACTTTTCCTGTAGGGCCTGGTGTTCGGGTGATATCTTTGCCAAGAGCGCATGCTCGGCATGATTGTATGATCTTCTTTGCGATGGTGGATGGGTTGGGAGTCCAGTACATATCGTTAAAGATCTGTAACAGCTTCTTAGTTCCTAGGTGGATGCCGTTGTGGGCATGGAGGTGGAGCATGGTGTCGTGGGCCGTGGCTGGGCTGAGGACAATGTGTCCGTTTGGGTCAAAAAGATGTTCGCCATGTGGGTGGAGTTTGTTGAATGTGGTCTGTGGAATCCAAGCGGGGCGTTGTTTGTCAATCCACATTTTAACCAGGTCGGGTTCTTCTTTGATGGTGTTGATTGGGAGACAGGATAGGGCATCAGCGTTGGTGTGTAGCTTGCCTGGTCGGTACGCAATTTCGAAGACGTATTCTTCGAGGGTTTCCCGCCAGCGTATCAGTTGGGCGTTGTTTGTATTTGACTGTCGTAGCCATTGTAGGGATTGGTGATCGGTAATGACTACTACGTGGGTGCCCGAGATGTAGGATTTGAAGTACTCTAGGGACCAGATGATCCCTGGACACTCACGTTTTGTGGCCGCGTAGTTCCGCTCTGCCGTGTTAAGGGTGCGACTGGCAAAGGCGATGATGTGTTCTCTCCCATTTTGTACCTGCGCAAGGACAGCTCCTATGGCGATGAGGGACACATCGGTATAGAGGTGGAAGGGAAGATTGTAGTCTGGGAACGCGACTACTGGCGAGGTGGTTAATTTTGATTTGAGGGTGGTGAAGGCAGTCTGTCTTGTCTCGGTCCATAAAAAAGGTTCGCCCTTTTTTGTTAGTTCGTGGAGGGGTTTTGCGATGTCAGCGAATCCTTTGACGAATCGCCTGTAATATGATGTTAAGCCCAGAAATGCTCTGACTTCGTGCACGTCGCGGGGGAGTGGGATGTCTGCGATGGCTCGAAGCTTTTCTGGGTCTGGTGAGATGCCCTCTGCATTAATTAGATGTCCTAAGAAGGAAACTGATCTCTCTGCTAACACACATTTCGTAGGTTTCAGTTTAAGTCCTGCTTGGCATATGCGGTGAAACCTTTGCTTGAGGCGGTGAAGGTGGCCGGCCCATTTACGACTGAAAACAGTGACGTCGTCGAGGTATGCTAAGCAAGTCTCCCAAGTTAAACCGCTAAGGACTGACTCCATTAAACGGGAGAATGTGGCAGGAGCGTTGCAGAGTCCGAAAGGGAGGACATTGAACTCGTAATGTTTGCCGTTGGATGTGGAAAAGGCGGTTTTGTGTTTGTCGTCAGGATGCACAGGGACTTGCCAGTACCCCGACTGTAGATCTAAGGTGGAGAACCATGTCGACTCATGTAAGGAGTCTAGTGAGTCGTCGATACGTGGCAGGGGAGTGGCGTCTTTGACTGTGACATCATTTACTCGGCGGTAATCAACACAAAAGCGCATTGTCCCGTCCTTTTTCTTACGAGTACCACTGGAGAGGACCATGGGCTAGTAAAGTTGGAGATAACGCCGGCATCTAGCATGTCCTGGACCTGCCGGTCTTCTTCCTCTCGTTGCTTAGGATTTTTCCATCGAGATGGTTGGCGGATTGGAGGTCCTGTTGTGTGTATCTCATGGCTGAGATAGGTGGTATGACCAAGGTCGGTCGGGCCTGAGGAGAATAGATCTTGAAAATCCAGGAGGAGTTGTCGGAGGCTGTTGGTTTGGGCTGGGGATAGGTGTGATGGTAGGGTGGGTAGAGTGGGCGGGTCTGGGGGCGGCGTTTGGCATGGTTCGGCTTCTTCAGTGTCGCCGATGATGAGTCCTCTTGGTAAGGTTAGTGGTGTGGTAGCGAGGTTGGCGACACGGATTTCTTGGGCATGTGGGGGAAGGAAGGTAGGGCTTACTAGACAGGAGGAGAGTGGTCCGGTGGGGATGGAGGGTGAGAAGAGAACGGAGGTATGGGAAGGTTTGTTAAGTTTTACCCAAGCTTCATGACGTGGTGGTATGGTGATAGAGGAGGCGACAGTGGCTGGGAAAGATGGGGAGGGATGTAGATGATGAGTGGTGGGTGGTGGTGATGGGAGTCTAGTGGTGTGAGGGGCTGGGTTGGGTGTAGGTGTCTCTGTGGTATGGGACAGGTGAGTGTCTGATGGTAGTGTGCGGGGGTGTGGGTTTTTGGTGTGCCTTAGTTGTTGTTGTTGTTTTTTTTCTTCCTTAGTCTTGACTGCTGGTTGGTTGTGGTGGGCTGGATTGAAGTGGAGGCGGTGTTGATGGCAGTCAATGGTGGCATGTAATTTCTGGAGGAGGTCCAGCCCTAAATATCCATCATATTGACTGCATGTTGAGTCGAATATGATGAATGGGTGGCTAGTGGATATTTGTTGATGGGTGTGGGTCTGAAGGGCCCGAGTTTCCCCACGGATAGGCAGGGGGCCGTCCCCTGCGTCGACGAGGTTGGCTGTGGTGGGGAAGAGGGGGCCGAATGCACCCATGTGGCGGGAGTAGAAGTGGGAGTAGAGGCACGATCTGGCTGCTCCCGTATCCACTAATAGACGTGCCTTGACCCCGTTTAGCCAGATTTTGTCGTAAACAGGGGGTCTGTAGTTGTGTGAGATGGCCCCCGCCACCGTGGGGAGGTGCGGGGGCGGGCCTAAAAATCCATTTGCCGTGGAGTGGTGTCCTCTTGGTCGTCGTCGTCTGTTCCCGAAAGTGTGTGCGTCGGTGTGTCGTCTTCCTGGGCGGCGGCGTCTAAGGAGGAGACTTTCTTGCGCCCTTGTTGAAAACTTCTGCGCCTGCTAGCTTTGAGCTGTTCCCTAATGTCGTGTAGAGGGCAGGTGCGGCTGCAAGCCGTGAATTCCCAGGGGTTAATGGTGATGAGGTTTCCTTGTTCCCTCGGGTTTGAGCGCTTCTTTTGGGGGTAAGCTCTAGGGACTGTGGGCGGCTCAGTAGCTGGTTGATGTGGCGGCAGTTTTGGTTTGGAAGGGGGTTGTTGCCTTGTCGGAAAACGTGTCACCGCGTGGAGTGGCTGTGGTGTGGGGCGGGCGGCGAGCAGACGTTGGACGAGTTGTAGGTCATTTTCCATGTCCCCTGACGGGTCGTAGATTGAGAAATGCTCCCTGACTATGCTGGGGAGGATTCTCAACAGTGCATTGAATGTATGGATATCCCGGGCATTGGGTGGTGCCTCAGGATAGGCGGCGCTGACGAGGCGCCTAGCCCGGGTGAATTTGTCATCCAGGTTTCCGTCGTAGGTGAGGGCGTCGAGTTGAGAAAGAGCGACAACTCGGCCTATTGATGGCGTGAAAGCCTGTCTCACTATTTGTGAGAATTGGTCCCATGACAGTTCTGGGACGATTTTTGGTGCGACACTAGTGATTATTTTACCCAAGTTAGGTAGAGTGACAGCGATCTTTTCTCTGTCTGAGTCAAACCCTATGTCCAGGAGGGTTTGACCATGTCCAAATATACGTCTATGTCACACTGGTCCGGGTTGAACCTCGGCAATTGGATGTGCGGTTTAGCTGCCATTGTAAGTTCCCTTTCGTGTTCCTCCGTGCGTTACTCGGATCTAGGACCACCGCTTGCCACCAGTGTAATGCTGTGTTTTTAAGGCGACTTCTCGTCGTAAAAACACGAGCACTGGAACGGGGTTCTTTGGCTAGACCGGATGTAATGCACTAACAAAGGAACAGGGCATAAAAAGAGACAGTACACCGAATCACATCTATTGCTTAAGTTCTATCCCTTACAGTGCTACATCCACAATATTTGACACACAATAAAACAGAGATACAATAATACACTTATAGCTGGATCCAATATACTTTTACACAGGGCACAGGGCAGTCAGGGATATGTGTTACTGTTACTTAGAAGAGTTATCACTTCACTGCGATTGTCAATTGAGAACAATTGTCGTGTCACTGGTGGATAATAATAAACGGGGAGTTTCACTTGTATTCACTGTGATCGGGAGTCTGTGGGGGAGATGTTACTATAATAGAGGTAGGGTGCGTATGGCGACATCCGACACTGTCACCTAGTCGCAGGGGAGCACTTCACTTGCCTTTCGGCTCACGCACGCACCTACCTTCAATTCCACAGAAAACTCCCCGCTTCCTTCCTGAGAGGGGGAACTGAACTGTTTAACGTTTACACACGACTTACTATGATACCACTGTTTAATATAACTTTTATTAGGCACTGCCACTGTGCATTGGATCACTGTCACTGTATTAGGGGTCACTGTCACTGTCACTGTTCTACCCTTGTTTCTTGGGTAGTTGAGTCACTGGTACTTACTGTCAGGGAGGCTCCCTTGTTTAGGTCCTCGACCTGAGGGGCGGCTCCTTCCTAGGGCCGCGCTGGTGGGGTGCAGGGAGGCCCTGTAGTCTGGGGGCCTCGACCTGATCGGGGGCCCTCGGGACTAGGACCGAACAGTCGGAGGATTCGGGCCTGCTTCCTCTGCTGCCGGGGCGTGAGGGAGCCTAGGTCGCCGTTGTCGGGGACCGTGGTGGAAGGCCTGGGCGTCCGGGGGCTGCAGGTGCTCAGGGGGAGAGGTGCCGTCAGGGTTGGGCTGCTGCAGCATCTCCTGTAGGGCTCCAACAGTGCTAAGGAGCGTCCGGGTGTGGGCGGTAACTCCGCAATCGGGCCTTGCCACCACTCTAACGCCTCCGCTTGGCCAAGAAGCCTGGATGGCGACGAAGGGCTCCCCGGAGGGAAAGAGGCTTGAGGGAGACTCACGCTCTTCGTGGTTCCCTGAGTGTGTTCATTGGGCTGAGGTGGGGCTCTACTTCCCCTAGTGTGGACTTTGGCTGGAGCCGTGAACTTGCCCGGCGTGCGAGGGACACCAGTAGGGTGATCGGGGTCGCCCTTTCGCCGAGGCAAGAGGCCGTCAACGTGGTGTTCCTCCCGCAGTAGGGGACAAGCCGGAGTGAGGGGCCCAAGGGCCGCACTCTCTCCAATACGGACAGATCCTACCGTCAGGGAATTCTCCACCCTGGTACGTGCCCCAGCCGTAGCCGAGTGTCTGCCCGTACGGGAAACGACTAACGGAGAAACGGGATCACCCGTCTGCTCCGGCGAGAGGCCGGCCTAGAGTCGCCGCTTCCGTAATTGGGTAGCACTACACGTACGGTAGCAGGGTCTCTCTACCCTGGACCGTATTCTGGCCGTAGCCAAAGTACAACTGGAGAGGGATGCACACAGGCAACTCTCTCTCCTCAGCGTGTTAAGGCCGGAGCCTGGGGTCACCTGCCCCTTTACACACTTTGTCAGGCCGTAGCCTGTGTCTATTTCTCTTTTAAGGCCGTAGCCTCGGGCCTCTTCCTGCCCTTGGGCCTCTTCCTGCCCTAGAGGGTGTATCAAGACCGTCAAGACGGTGTTACCTGGGACTGACCTCTTTTCAGTCCCACCCCTGGTCTGACGGTCACTACCCCGCCTGCACAGTAGTTCAGGTTGTCTGAACACCTGGGGTTGGGGCACTTGCGGGGAATAGGGGCTCAGGGTCGGGATGCCCCGATGACCCTCTTGCCCGAGGTCACTAACCTCACCGGTGTGTCCTCCTGGGGTGGTGGTGGGGTGGCGGCTCGGCGGTGGTGTGGGGGGTGGTGAGGTGGGAGGTCCTGTGGCAGTCTCGGCGGGCATTTTACCACCCTCCGCGTCGTTGAAGTCACGGCCCCGTGACTGAAGGTGGTAGGTGGTGGAGGTGGCTGTCTGGTAGGCCGGGGTCAGGTGTTGGGTGAAGCTGACCCAGTGCGTGGTGAATTGATTGGGCTCCTGGTGGGGGCAGAGCGTGAAGTGGAGGGAGGATGGCTGGTTGGTCCAGCGTAGGAGGCGTAGCAGGTGGCGGGTGCCTCTGATTCTGGTTGGTGGGTGGTTGTGAGGTTGCCATCGGACCCTGGTTATCTTCATCTCGGGGAATGATGCCTGGTGGGGAGATGAGATTTGAATGCTGGAGAGTGATGGGAGGTTGGTGCTTTTATTTGGGCTAATGTGGTGGGAGGAGCGTTGTACTTTGGGGAATTGGGAGTTAGGAAAGTTCCAACGTGCTTGGTGGAGGGGTAGGGTTATGGGGGAGGTATTGGGGGTGGGTGGTGATGGTGGATTTTAGGGTAAGTGGGTGTTGGGTGGGGGTCGGGGTGTATCTCGTGGGTGGGCGTGAGAGTCGTCCCGATCTGGTGGTGGTCGTGGTTATGGTGGGTGTGGGTGGTGAGGCTGGTTGATTGCGTGGTGGCGGTGAGGGTGTACGGTGGTGAGGTGGGTGGATGGTTGGTGGTGCGGTGTGACGTGTATAATGGGAGTGGTCATGGAGGAGGTCGGTGGTGGGTGTGGGGTTGGTGTGATTCTCGGGGGAGGTGGGCAGTTGTGGTGGCGAGGGCGGCCTGGGTGAGGTGGATTGGGGGGTGGTGGGTGGATGGGTGTTTGGTGGGTGAGTGTCTGGTTGCGAAGTAGGGGTGGTGGTAGGTGGTTGCGGTGATGGTGTGCTTGGTGGAGAGCTGGTAGGCAGAGAGTGTGAGGAGGGGGAGAAGGAGTAGTAGTAGGAGTGGGGGGTGAAGCTGAGGAAGGTCAGGGTGGCCAGGTGTGCGGGCCTGGGTGGAGGTAGGCTTAGTACGGGGGTGGGCGGTGGTGGGTGGGTTGAAGGGACGCACGTGGCGGTTTCTGTATGTGCGGTGTTGCCCTTGTTGATCCACGGTGACTTGATATGGATTAGGCACCCGCACAATTTTGTAAGGTCCATTGAACCGGGGGGCGGTCTTCGGTGGGGTAGGGAGGTTTGCAACCACCACAGATTGGCCAGGTGTGTATGGGTTGGAGTGGGTTGTGTCAGGTGCTAGGTCCTGCTTTGAGTGTAGGTGGTGGAGGCGGCGTTTGAGGTGGTGGAGAGGGTCAGTGCTGGAGGGTGGAGTGGGCGGTTGTAGGTGGTGGTGGAGGGGTAGGAGTAGGGGTGGTTCCCCGAACACTCTCTCGTGCGGGGTTATTCCATCTTCCCTTGGGCACGTGTTTAACCCCATTGTACGATCTTTACGTGCGCAGGCCAGTCTTCATTTCCCGTTTGCGTAATGCGCGTGCGGACTTGGTTCATCAGGGAGCGGTGGCTTCTTTCGCATACACTGTTGCCTTGGGGCCAGTAGGGAGATGAGTGGGAGATGCTGTATCCAAAGATGTTGGCTAGTTCTTCCCATATATTTCCCGTAAATTCAGAGGCATTGTCCGAATGGATGGCCTGGGGAATCCCGAAATAAGGGAAAACATGTCGGGTGAGGGCATCGGCGATTGACGGTGCAGTGTGGTCCTTGGCGGGGCAGGCGATGATGAATTTAGAGTACACATCCACGAAGGTAATTATGTACTTATAGCCGGATTTTGGTGTGAGGGGGCTGACGACGTCTAGGGAGAGAAGTTGCCACGGTTTTTGTGCTGTGACTTTTCCTGTAGGGCCTGGTGTTCGGGTGATATCTTTGCCAAGAGCGCATGCTCGGCATGATTGTATGATCTTCTTTGCGATGGTGGATGGGTTGGGAGTCCAGTACATATCGTTAAAGATCTGTAACAGCTTCTTAGTTCCTAGGTGGATGCCGTTGTGGGCATGGAGGTGGAGCATGGTGTCGTGGGCCGTGGCTGGGCTGAGGACAATGTGTCCGTTTGGGTCAAAAAGATGTTCGCCATGTGGGTGGAGTTTGTTGAATGTGGTCTGTGGAATCCAAGCGGGGCGTTGTTTGTCAATCCACATTTTAACCAGGTCGGGTTCTTCTTTGATGGTGTTGATTGGGAGACAGGATAGGGCATCAGCGTTGGTGTGTAGCTTGCCTGGTCGGTACGCAATTTCGAAGACGTATTCTTCGAGGGTTTCCCGCCAGCGTATCAGTTGGGCGTTGTTTGTATTTGACTGTCGTAGCCATTGTAGGGATTGGTGATCGGTAATGACTACTACGTGGGTGCCCGAGATGTAGGATTTGAAGTACTCTAGGGACCAGATGATCCCTGGACACTCACGTTTTGTGGCCGCGTAGTTCCGCTCTGCCGTGTTAAGGGTGCGACTGGCAAAGGCGATGATGTGTTCTCTCCCATTTTGTACCTGCGCAAGGACAGCTCCTATGGCGATGAGGGACACATCGGTATAGAGGTGGAAGGGAAGATTGTAGTCTGGGAACGCGACTACTGGCGAGGTGGTTAATTTTGATTTGAGGGTGGTGAAGGCAGTCTGTCTTGTCTCGGTCCATAAAAAGGTTCGCCCTTTTTTGTTAGTTCGTGGAGGGGTTTTGCGATGTCAGCGAATCCTTTGACGAATCGCCTGTAATATGATGTTAAGCCCAGAAATGCTCTGACTTCGTGCACGTCGCGGGGGAGTGGGATGTCTGCGATGGCTCGAAGCTTTTCTGGGTCTGGTGAGATGCCCTCTGCATTAATTAGATGTCCTAAGAAGGAAACTGATCTCTCTGCTAACACACATTTCGTAGGTTTCAGTTTAAGTCCTGCTTGGCATATGCGGTGAAACCTTTGCTTGAGGCGGTGAAGGTGGCCGGCCCATTTACGACTGAAAACAGTGACGTCGTCGAGGTATGCTAAGCAAGTCTCCCAAGTTAAACCGCTAAGGACTGACTCCATTAAACGGGAGAATGTGGCAGGAGCGTTGCAGAGTCCGAAAGGGAGGACATTGAACTCGTAATGTTTGCCGTTGGATGTGGAAAAGGCGGTTTTGTGTTTGTCGTCAGGATGCACAGGGACTTGCCAGTACCCCGACTGTAGATCTAAGGTGGAGAACCATGTCGACTCATGTAAGGAGTCTAGTGAGTCGTCGATACGTGGCAGGGGAGTGGCGTCTTTGACTGTGACATCATTTACTCGGCGGTAATCAACACAAAAGCGCATTGTCCCGTCCTTTTTTCTTACGAGTACCACTGGAGAGGACCATGGGCTAGTAAAGTTGGAGATAACGCCGGCATCTAGCATGTCCTGGACCTGCCGGTCTTCTTCCTCTCGTTGCTTAGGATTTTTCCATCGAGATGGTTGGCGGATTGGAGGTCCTGTTGTGTGTATCTCATGGCTGAGATAGGTGGTATGACCAAGGTCGGTCGGGCCTGAGGAGAATAGATCTTGAAAATCCAGGAGGAGTTGTCGGAGGCTGTTGGTTTGGGCTGGGGATAGGTGTGATGGTAGGGTGGGTAGAGTGGGCGGGTCTGGGGGCGGCGTTTGGCATGGTTCGGCTTCTTCAGTGTCGCCGATGATGAGTCCTCTTGGTAAGGTTAGTGGTGTGGTAGCGAGGTTGGCGACACGGATTTCTTGGGCATGTGGGGGAAGGAAGGTAGGGCTTACTAGACAGGAGGAGAGTGGTCCGGTGGGGATGGAGGGTGAGAAGAGAACGGAGGTATGGGAAGGTTTGTTAAGTTTTACCCAAGCTTCATGACGTGGTGGTATGGTGATAGAGGAGGCGACAGTGGCTGGGAAAGATGGGGAGGGATGTAGATGATGAGTGGTGGGTGGTGGTGATGGGAGTCTAGTGGTGTGAGGGGCTGG
>NW_027644306.1:0-4995 GCF_032717465.1 Coenobita brevimanus
AGAGAGAGAGAGAGAGATTGTTGTTTCAGACGGCAGGATGAAAAGGACGGAAGGAAGTGGGATAGGTGTTGATGAAATTGAAGAAGGAGTTAGGGAGAGGAAGGACTGAATAACAGGGAGATCAGTGTTTACAGAGGGTTTTGGGTGTTAGTAGGAGGAGGAGGAGAGGAAGTGGAGGGGAAAAAAGAGAATAACAAAGAAGACAAGGAAGAAGAGAAGAACGAAGTGGATGAGACGGAAAAGCAGGAGGAAAAAGAGGAGGAGACGAAGAAGAAGAAGAAGAAGAAGGGGGGGGAGGAGGAGAAGGAGGAGGAGAAGGAGGACGAGGACGAGGAGAAAGATTTGGGGCAAAATGAGGAGGAACAAATAAACAATAAATTGAAGAGCAAAACAGAGAAGAGAAAGAAGAAAATAAAAACTTAAAGGGAGAGAGGAATAAGAAGGCGAGATAGTGAACGAAAGGAAAGAGTAATAAAGGAAGAGAGAATGAAGAAGAGAGAAGAAACGTGAAGGAAAGTGAATGAGAGGGGAGATGAAGGACACAAGTTGATGAGAGAGAAAGAAAAGTACCATAAGTAAGAAATGGAAGAAAGTAACTGAGAAAAGATGAAGGAGGAAGGGGGGAAAAAGATAATGAAATACGGAGAAGAGTACGGAAGACGGGAGGCAGCGAGGAAAACATAAGAGGAAGAGAAGAGTGAAGTGAGGATGGCAGACAGGAAAAGAGATCACAGGGAAAGGGAGAAGAATGAAAGGAGATAAGCGAAATTAACTTCAGAGGAAGATGCAAGGACTAAGATAAGAGAGAGAGAGAGAGAGAGAGAGAGAGAGAGAGAGAGAGAGAAAGGAAGAATGTGAAGAGGAAGCAAATGCTGGAAATGATGAGCTACAGGGAACACAGTTCTTAACACTGTCAAGGGTTGCGACCACTCTCATACTGTACTGCAGAAAACGGCAGATGACTTGAATCAATACTTAGAGAATCATAGAATCCTGATAATACCAATCCCTTCAACCTGACGACGTGTCTTTGATCTATTTTAGCTGTCTCAAGACGATGATCGTCCCCAAACGAGAGAGTTTTCGACCTAGTGGGGTTAGATGTAGACTTCATTAATCCCTTCACTACGAGAGGCCTTCCCTAAATTAAGCAAAATTGACAGTGGCAGCCTTATTAAAATTCACGCTACATCGTCGGAGTACAGGATCAATTCCATAACCATCAATCCTCTCATAGTGGCGTCTATAGCAACGTACTCCAACTAATACCAGTCGATTTCATTCAGCAGGGAGTGGGTCTCAGGAGCACGGATGTGTTAAACCAATTAGGTATACAGTACATGGTCGCAGTGGAGGAAAGGGAATGAGAGGAGAGGAGACGAGAAGTTTGGAAGTGAGAAGAGACGAGAAGAGGAGAGAAGAGAAGGGTTCAAAAGAGTACAGTGGAAAGCAAACAGCAATATACCTAATGATCCTTTCGAAATGGTCTGTTACAGAGAAGGTTGTCACTATGGTACCTAGATGTATGAGCTTAATAAAGGAGAGTACAGCAGAAAGGCTCCTCCCACTCACCTTGCAACCGAGGCCGGCAGGAAGGAGTAAGAATGACAACCTTTCAAAATACTGTCATGGAATTTTCTAGGGAAATGATGACTGGAAAACTACACTTAAAACAGTTTCAGTAATATTAATAAGGCGGAATAACATTAGGTGCATAACAGTACTGGTCAGTTGCTGTACTCTCCATCATTTGGATGAGTAAAACTAATATTAGAGTTTTGCATTATTCAGCTATGAATGTATTTTACAAGAAGTCTAAGCTAGTTTCTTATCGAAGTGACTTTTTAAATTCTTACTTTATCGTCGTCTACGACATTCTGTTATATTTACGACTCTCATGATGGGAGAATTGTTTTCTCCTCTTTTGACTGTAAATTTTGTCGATACTGTTTATATATATATATATATATATATATATATATATATATATATATATATATATATATATATATATATATATATATATTTGCCATTCATATCACTTTATAATTTCCACCTTTTCTTTATACAGTAACCATCTCCCTTCCCGTTGCATTTTTTTGTTTCCTTGTATTTTTCCTGCATAGGCCGTCCATCTTCCTTTAAATTGTTCCAGTTATCTTCATTATCTTAACCACCTTTTTGTTCCCTCGTCATCATTCACTCAACCCTTCATTTTTCTTCCCATTTTCTCTACTTACCTGTCTTCGTGTCGCCTTTTCATCTTTCTTTTTCATTTTCCTACAAAGAAACACGAATCTGCCTCACTCATCATACTCCACCTCCTCTCCTCGTTTTCGGTCTCTGTCACGGGGTTTTTAAAATATCACGGGGTTTTTAAAATAAATGCTTATTATTATTTAATTGATAATAATATTCAATAATATTGAAGAGCAGGGACAATGATTGTCTTGCTACATCAAGCAATAATTCTTTACGCTGGCTTACTTTGCCGATTTTCTCAGAACGAGAATTTATAAACTTTCTCAACAGTACACAGCAGAGACTAATTACTCACAAATGCTGATTACTAGTACTGTTAGCCTCTGGAGAAAGTTACTTCACCCCTGACAATAAATAACTAATACTAATAATAATATCAGGTTCTTGCTGATGCTTAACTCCTAGGAGGCACAACGGATTTTAAGCTTAATACACAAGATTGGCCTAAGTACCAGTTATGAATGGCAAACGTTTATGCAAGCTAGGACCTATAAGAGAAATAAGCTTAACTGCGGAGAAATGAAACAAGAGTTTACATTACATTAAGCTCAAGAAAAAGAACTGTTAAATTTATTGATTACAAAAATAAATTTAACGTTACACTTCAAATGAATTCAAATAAAGAGATCGTACTCACTCACTCACTCGAGCTAAATTCTTACGCCTAGGAAAAACACCTTAACAAAGCTCTTAAAACTAGGAAAATACAAAAAGGAAATACTAGTCAATGAATGCTGTGTATCACCAAGGGTGGGAGCTTGGAGAAACTGTAGTCAGTGGAGTCTGGGTGCTAGCGACCTCTTCTCTCACACTTCTGGAGCACAGAACCTCTCTCCGTCAGAGCAAACACTGGACTGAGTAAACTCGTGAGAAAGAAATGGGAGCGATAGGCCACATTTTTTAACAGTCGAGTGAGCGAAACGCGCCCAAAACAAATCGCTCAGCGGAAGCGCTAATGTCTCACACAAAGACGATCACGTATGGCAATGAAAAATTGATTTGACAAAGCTTCCGTCCGAATGAGCGGTTAACTGAACGATAAACTGGGATTCCACTTGAGTTCGCGGTTTCCCAAAAAAGCCAATGTCACTAGCCGACTCGTGACATTACACCCCATGAAAATTAAATCTTTCTTCCTTCAGAAGAAAGATTTCAATATACATAGATATAAATCCTAGCTCAGTCACACAAGATTCACACTGTGGTGTGTGTGCTATCCTGCTACAGGAGAAAGTCGCAGTCGCCAGTGAGCGAAAAAAAAAAAACTCGTATTTATGTTAATAGAAGCAAGCTTGAGGGAAAAACTCCGTGACGACAGTGAAAATCCTGTACTCAGGTCAGACTAAGCGAAAGTTCGCTACATTTACACTGACAACTAATTGTTGTGTAGCGTGATGTATGTAATACATGGTGTAGGTGTAACAGTTGTGGTGTAACTGTACCTACGTGTAAAATGACAGTAAATAATAATACGGCGACGACGAAGGCAGAGGAGAAGAGGCGGCAGCGTGCGGCAGACGACCAGCTGGCCTGCACAGCAAAACTGCTACACCCATTGCTGTACCTGCAAAACCAATTAAGGTGGAGCATCAAAAGTGTCAATGAGACAAAATTCTTATTACGTTACAATTACTCTCTCTGCCTAGCAATCAGTACATGTTATGAAAAGTACGCTCTAACTGAAAAATACAAGTGACGGCCTAAGCTTCGTACATTCGAGGTCGCCATTAATTATAGCACACGATTAGTGTCGGCAAGTTGAGAATCCTTGCAAAAACTCGGGTCTTCCATAGCCTCGAACCGCACACGGGTCCTCAACCTGTGCCTTAACCTACAGTACTTATATTAATATCGGGGAGCTGAGAATCCTTGTGCAAACTCGGGTCTTCCATAGCCTTGAGTCGCCTCTGCGGAGTTCTCACTTCCCCCTTAACCTACAGTACTTATATTAGTATCGGGAGCTGAGAATCCTTGTGCAAACTCGGGTCTTTCATAGCCTCAAGTCGCCTCTGTGGAGTTCTCTCTCGATCTTCCCCCTTAACCTACAATACTTGTATTAGTATTGGGGAGCTGAGAATCCTTGTGCAAACTCGGGTCTTCCATAGCCTCGAGTCGCCTCTGCGGAGTTCTCTCTCGAACTTCCCCCTTAACCTACAGTACTTATATTAGTATTGGGAAGCTGAGAATCCTTGTGCAAACTCGGGTCTTCCATAGCCTCGAGTCGCCTCTGCGGAATTCTCTCTCGATCTTCCCTTTAACTTACAGTACATAATATGTATGTACAGGCCCTGGACATACTGTGTCCTGTGGGGCCAATGGGCGAGACGTCAGGTCTGCACCCACTTCACCACTACCCTGTCTCTCAACTGTCTCAGAGATTACAGGTGTGGTTATGAACGGCACAGGAAGGACATATCCCTGATTAGTGGTGTTACTTTGACACACACTGCAGGAACGGACAAAACTATCTATGTCCCGTCCCATCCCTGGCCAGAAAAAGTCAGCTCGGATACGGCCCTGGGTCTTTTGCCCATGTGACCTCCTGAGGCTGAACAATGACCCCATTCTAACACTGCTTGGCAGTACTTGGCGGGGATGACAAACTGCAGTCGAACCTCGCCCTCGGGTGTTCGTGACTCACGGTAGAGCCGTCCTTGTTTGCGAAGGAACTTGGCTCGACCTCCCGTGAATACTTAATCACTCGACCCTTTTGTTTGTTCTGCACGGCAGCAA